>NW_024427651.1:0-106525 GCF_017562075.2 Anopheles merus | reverse complement strand
TATATTAGTATCTAGTTAGATCCTGTGTCTACTAAGCTTCGTAATGGTTCTTTTGCATTACATAGTAAAGTAAATATGGTAATGTGGAACTCATTCTAAAAAATTCAATTCGGCTTCTTCTCCATTTTCGGATGTTTCTGATCCATCTTGTCTTTTAATGCATGCCAAGTATCGATCATGGTCGGAGAGCACATCATCGTCACATTCTTCTAATGTTTTTGCCATTTCCTCTTCATATTCTACTTGCTCGTTTCCTGTGTTTGTTTCTATATTAATGCTCTTGTTTATTTTAATGTTGGTTTATATGTTCCTGAAAAATTAGGACGATACCGTAATTTACCTGTTTAGAACGGATGGAACTATCAACTTCCATGGGTTCTGGTTGTGGCGGGGTTTGTGCGACTGGTGGTTTAAAACGGATTTATCTGTGGAATTACAGGTGGTCTAATGCGTAAATGCGGGTTGTAAAAGTTTTGATTGGTTATTTTGCGGAGGTTAGATAGGTAGGAGGTCTGTAGTAAATTGGTGAATTGGGGTGGTTTGGGAGTGGTTGGTGGTCTGTACATATTTGGTTTTGTTTGTATTCTTGGTACTATTGGGATAAGATTCCTTGGTGCGGAAGGTGGTATGTATGATTTCGGTGTAGTAAGCATTTTCCGACACTCGATGTTTTGGAATGAAATACAATAACTGTAAGCAGCGGCCAATGATGTGGGTTCATAATTTCTTATGAATTTGTACACATCTCCATCAAGTCCTCTAATGAAGGAATCAATGGCTTTCCTATTGTAAGTTTCAACCAGAGCTTTAGATGATTCTGGATGAGAGAATCGATCATCAGTATGAATTTGGTTTGCTATTAATGACAATAGTCTATTGACTTCGTCATAATACACTTCTAACGACCGACCCTTTTGTTGTACGTTCATTACCTGGAAGTCAAGTGTTTCAAGATCGCGTTTCTCTCCGTAATATGTTATTAAGGTTTCTTGATTAAATTCCAATTCATTCCAACATTTGAGGCCACTAAGGAATCGTTAGCCTCACCTCTAATTTTTCTTCGAATGAATTTACAAACCATGTGGAATCTGTTTTGTTGTTCCACGGTATTGGTACTGTTGGTTTGGTATAGTTTTACTATACCATCAACATCATCAATCCAGCTTTTTAATTCACTTGGTTCACCAGAGAAAACAGGCAAATCTTTTACAAGATCAGGTATTTTATCGAATGATTCAGGACTTACGGCTGTTCCGTCAACATTCGTAAAATGTAATGGGGGATCCGAGTAATCTATTACTCCAGGCATCGATTATTGTTGTGCTTCTAAAGCAGCTAGTCTGCTTAGAATTTTATCCATAATCATGTTCTTCTAAAAATGATTTCCATCTTTTAAGTTTTGCATTATTATTTTTTGGGGAAAGTGAAAATGTTAGTGGGAGGTGATCGGTAAAAATTTTAAGTTTTGCTCCGTAGATAAAATTTCTTAGAGTTTGTAATGCCCATACTACTGCTAGCATTTCTTTTTCGTTAGCCGCGTAATTTTCTTCCGTTCTGGAAAGAGTTCTGGAAATAAATGTAATTGGTCTCTCTTCATCTGAGGTTTGTTGCGAAAGCACTGCTCCCAATGCTATATTTGATGCATCTGTAGTAAGAATGAAGGTTTTTTCAAAATCCGGAAAAGCTAAAACATCATTTGAACATAGCACTTCTTTAAGGTATTGGAATGATTTTTTTGCTGATTCATCTAAAGTTATGGTGAAATTTTTTGACTGGTTTTTGGGAATTTGGCGACGGCCATCCTCACCTCTTAAAAGTTTCGTAAGGGGTTTCGCAAGTTCTGCGTAATTCTTTACGAAACGTCTATAATATCCGGAGAGTCCTAGAAATGCTCTTAAATCTTTTAATGTCTTCGGTTCGGGATATTTTCTGATGCATTCTACTTTTTTCATGTTTGGTTTAAGATCTTCTGCAGAAATAATGAAGCCAAGAAACTCAACTTCTGATTTAAGAAATTCTGATTTATCTGGTTGTATTTTAAAATTAGCTTCTCTAAGTGTTTCTAACACAGTTTTTAAATTTTTTAAATGTTCTTCAACAGTTTTTCCAAAGACTACTATGTCATCTATGTAAACATAGCAAATTTTTCCAATATGTTCACGTAATGTGTCATCCATTACTCTTAGAAAAATCGATGGTGCATTTTTTAAACCAAAAGGCATACGTACAAATTCGGATTTGCCATTGTTAATTGAAAACGTAGTTTTTTCTATGTCTTTTTCATGCATAGGAATTTGATGAAATCCTGAAGCTAAAACTAATGTAGTAAAATATTTATTTGAACCTAAATTGGCCAAAACGGATGCAGTATCTGGAATAGGGTATCTATCACTTATGGTTTTTGAGTTTAATTTTCTGTAATCTATGACAAGTCTATTTTTTTTTTTCGTTAGAAGCATCAAGTTTTTTAGGGACAATCCATACAGGTGAATTGTATGGAGATCGAGATGGTCGTATAATTCCATCGTTTAAAAGTTTGTTTATCTGGGAATGCACTTCCGATTTTAGTGCTTGTGGGTATGGGTATGTTTTACTGTAAACTGGTGATTGATCGGTAGTTCTTATTTCAGCTTTAACCTTTGTTGTAAAAGGTAGTTTTATATCGGGAGGCTGAAATATATCTTGAAAATCGTGGAGCATATTTCTTAAATCATTTCTTTCTTGATTAACTTCTTGAAGCTTGTATAGCAATAATGGAATAGTATATTTTCCATTTACTATTAATATGTCTTGTACTGTATTTATCCATGAACCATTTTCCTTTAAAGAATCCCAACCTAAAATAGCATCAAACGATTTCAGTTGTTCAAGATGAAAAAATTTTATCATCTTGTCCGAGTATGGTTTAAGTAATCTAGCTTGTGAATATTTGGTTATTTTGACGTCTCCTGCTACAGTTGAGATAAAAAATGGTTTTTCTAAGTTGTGAGAAATTTTGCATATTTTGGATGTATATAGTTTATATAGTCGTCAACTCGTACGACTTAACAACATGCCCGTCATGGGTTCAAGCCCCATATAGACCGTGCCGCCATACGTAGGACTGACTATCCTGCTATGGGGGGAAATCAATAAGTCACTGAAAGCCAACCCCACAAGTGGGTTGGCAGGCCTTGACCGGCATCGGTTGGTGAGCCAAAGAAGAAGAGAATAGTTTATATATATATATATATATATATATATATATATATATATATATATATATATATATATATATATATATATATATATATATATATATATATATATATATATATATATATATATATATATATATATATATATATATATATCTTCCAGTTTATATATATATATATATATATATATATATATATATATATATATATATATATATATATATATATATATATATCTTCCAGTTTTTAATATATATATATATATTATATTTATATATTAGTATCTAGTTAGATCCTGTGTCTACTAAGCTTCGTAATGGTTCTTTTGCATTACCATAGTAAAGTAAATATGGTAATGTGGAACTCATTCTAAAAAATTCAATTCGGCTTCTTCTCCATTTTCGGATGTTTCTGATCCATCTTGTCTTTTAATGCATGCCAAGTATCGATCATGGTCGGAGAGCACATCATCGTCACATTCTTCTAATGTTTTTGCCATTTCCTCTTCATATTCTACTTGCTCGTTTCCTGTGTTTGTTTCTATATTAAATGCTCTTGTTCTTTTTAATGTTGGTTTATATGTTCCTGAAAAATTAGGACGATTACCGTAATTTACCTGTTTAGAACGGATGGAACTATCAACTTCCATGGGTTCTGGTTGTGGCGGGGTTGTGCGACTGGTGGTTTAAACGGATTTATCTGTGGAATTACAGGTGGTCTAATGCGTAAATGCGGGTTGTAAAAGTTTTGATTTGGTTTATTTTGCGGAGTTAGATAGGTAGGAGGTCTGTAGTAAATTGGTGAATTGGGGTGGTTTGGAGTGGTTGGTGGTCTGTACATATTTGGTTTTGTTGGTATTCTTGGTACTATTGGGATAAGATTCCTTGGTGCGGAAGGTGGTATGTATGATTTCGGTGTAGTAAGCATTTTCCGACACTCGATGTTTTGGAATGAAATACAATAACTGTAAGCAGCGGCCAATGATGTGGGTTCATAATTTCTTATGAATTTGTACACATCTCCATCAAGTCCTCTAATGAAGGAATCAATGGCTTTCCTATTGTAAGTTTCAACCAGAGCTTTAGATGATTCTGGATGAGAGAATCGATCATCAGTATGAATTTGGTTTGCTATTAATGACAATAGTCTATTGACTTCGTCATAATACACTTCTAACGACCGACCCTTTTGTTGTACGTTCATTACCTGGAAGTCAAGTGTTTCAAGATCGCGTTTCTCTCCGTAATATGTTATTAAGGTTTTCTTGATTAAATTCCAATTCATTCCAACATTTGAGGCCACTAAGGAATCGTTAGCCTCACCTCTAATTTTTCTTCGAATGAATTTACAAACCATGTGGAATCTGTTTTGTTGTTCCACGGTATTGGTACTGTTGGTTTGGTATATTTTTACTATACCATCAACATCATCAATCCAGCTTTTTAATTCACTTGGTTCACCAGAGAAAACAGGCAAATCTTTTACAAGATCAGGTATTTTATCGAATCATTCAGGACTTACGGCTGTTCCGTCAACATTCGTAAAATGTAATGGGGGATCCGAGTAATCTATTACTCCAGGTATCGATTATTGTTGTGCTTCTAAAGCAGCTAGTCTGCTTAGAATTTTATCCACTACTTCTTGTTGAGACATTTTGAATGAAAAATTATTTAGGTATTCTATCAATTCGTCCAGGATTATTATAAATTGGTTTAAATTATTTATTAATTTTATGTTTTTTTATAGAAATTTTTGAAAATCAATTTGGAAACTCTTATTATTTTCACTTTATATTTTCGATTCACTTTGCTTTTGATTTTTTTTTATACTCACGCTCATTTCACTTTTACTTACATAAGTTTCATTTTAGGGGATACCTCAAAATGATAATGAAAATTCCGCCTCGTGCCTCTTACGGTGATGGTCTGGAATTCTCTGCGAAGAAAATCAGTATCTATCCTCTTACGGCGATGTTTCTGAAATTCTTATGACGACTGATGCTCCTGTCCTCTTACGGTGAAAGTCATTCAGTCGTGGCGTTGACCCGATAATGTTGCGGTACTTCTCGATTCGTAGATAATGGCTCCTTTTTTGAACAAGATGAGCTTTTAACCACTTGTTGATACTACGGTATCACACGAACTGCTGCCACTGAAAAATGTCACTTTTTTGCGGGGCGATAGGTAACACTCAATTTTAACAAACTGTCCTTTTGCAACATTACTCTTACGTAGTCACTTCACAAAATAATTTTATAAAAACTTCACAATATCGGGTCCCTATTCGGGTGCCAGTTAAGAACACATGCGATGCAATTGTAATAAAAAAATAAATTTATTTATCCAATTTGTCGCGCACATATTCTGAGTTCAAGATGTTGACTAGAACTGCCTAACCTTTCCTGATTTCATGTTATATATGTTCGGTTCCCTACTTTTCATTGTTTATGCTATGGTTATTATGTTTATGCTACGGTTATTTATTAGATATTTGATTTGGCCAGATGTTGATACGATGTCGGTGCTGGTTCTGGTTCCGATGATCACTTTGTTGATCATAGCATATTTCGCTATGAATGGTGTTGCATTGTTTCGGTGCTGGTGTTTTGCTTTCGGTGCTGTGATGTCGAGCTAACTCTCGGAAGTCATTCTAGAGAGTTTGTATGAACCTTCGGACACCTTATGACAATCTCCGAAGTTATTCTAGACTGTTTGTATGAACGTTTGGGACTCCTTATGACAACCTCGGAAGTCATTCTAGAGTGTTTGTATGAAACTTGGGGACACCTTGGGACAACCTCGGAAGTCATTCTAGAGTGTTGGTATGACCCTTGGGGACACCTTGGTACAACCTCGGAAGTCAATCTAGAGTTTTTGTATGAACCTTGGGGACACCTTGGACCAACCTCGGAAGTCTTTCAGATGAGTTTGTATGCGCCTTCGGACACCTTGGGACAACCTCCGAAATTATTCTAGACTGTTTGTATGAACCTTGCACACACCTTGGGACCATCTATGAAGTCATTCTAGAGTGTTTGTATAAACCTTGGGGCACCTTGGAGACACCATGGGACAACCTCTGAGGTCATTCTAGAGTGTTTGTATGAACCTTGGAGACACCTTGAGACAACCTCGGAAGTCATTCTAGAGTGTTTGTATGAACCTTGGGGACACCTTGGACAACCTCTGATGTCTTTCTAGAGTGTTTGTATGAACCTTGAATACACCGTGTGTCAACCTCGGAAGTCATTCTATAGTGTTTGTCTGAACCTTGCCGAAACCTTGGGGTCACCTTGGACAACCTCGGAAGTTATTCTAGAGTGTTTGTATGAACCTTGGGGACACCTTTTGACAAACTCTGAAGTCATTTGAAAGCGTTTGTATGACCCTAGGGAACACCTTGGGACAACCTCGGATGTCATTCTAGAGAGTTTGAAGGAACCTTGGGGACACCTTGGGACAACCTCGGAAGTCATTCTAGAGCGTGCGTATGAACCTCGGGAAAACCTAAGGACAACCTCGGAAGTCATTCTAGAGTGATTGTATGAATCTTGGGGACACCTTGGGACAACATCTGAAGTCATTCTAGTATGTTTGTATGATCCTGCGGAGAACTTGGAGTAATCTCCGAAGTCATTCTAGAGTGTTTGTCTGAACCTTGGGGACACCTTGGGACAACCTCGGAAGTCATTCTAGACCGTTTGTATCAACCTCGGGGACACTTTGGGTCAATTTATGAATCATTAAAGAGTGTTTGTATGAACGTTGGAGACACTTGGGACAACCTCTGAAGTCATTCTAGAGTGTTTGTATGACTCTTGGGGACACCTTGGACCACTTCTGAAGTCATTCTAGAGTATTTGTCTGAACCTTGGGGACACCTTGGGACAACCTCGGAAGTCATTCTAGAGTGTTTGTTGGAACCTTCGGCACAACTTGGGACAACCTCCGAAATTATTGTAGAGTGTGTGTATGAACCTTGGGAACACCTTGGGACAACCTCGGAAGTCATTCTAGAGTGTTTGTATGAATCTTGGGGACACCTTGAAACAACCTCCGAAGTTATTCTAGAGTGTTTGTATGAACCTTGGGGACAACTTGGGACGACCTCGGAAGTCATTCTAGAGCGTTTGTATGAACCTTGGGGACACCTTGGGACAACCTCTGAAGTCATTCAAGAGTGTTTGTATGAACCTTGGGTACAACTTGGGACAACCTCGGAAGGCATTTTTGAGTGTTTGTATGAACCTTGGGGACACCTTGGTCTAACTTCTGAAGTAATTTTAGAGATTTTGAAGGAACTTTCGGACACCTTGGGACAACCTCCGAAATTATTCGAGACTATTTGAATGAACCTTGGGGACACCTTGGAACAACCTCGGAAGTCATTCTAGAGAGTTTGTATGAACGTTGGGGACACGTTGGACAACCTCTGAAGTCATTCTAGAGTGTTTGTACGTACTTTAAATACATTTGGGACAACCTCTGAAGTCATTCTAGAGTGTTTGTCTGAACCTTGGGGACACCTTGGACCACTTCTGAAGTCATTCTAGAGTGTTTGGATATGCCTTGGGGACACCTTGGGACAACCTCGGAAGTCATTCTAGAGTGTTTGTATGAACCTAGGGGACACCTTGGGCCAACCTCGGAAGTCATTCTGGAGTGTTTGTATGAACCTTAGGGACAGCTTGGGACAACCGCAAAAAACATTTAAGAGTGTTTGTATGAACCAAGGATACACTTGGAAGAACCTCCGAAGTCATTTTACTGTGTTTGTATGACCCCAGGGGACACTTAAGACAACGTCTGAAGTCATTCAAGAGTGTTTGTATGAACTTTGGAGACACTTGGGACAATCTCTGAAGTCATTTTTGAGTGTTCAAATGACACTTGAAGACACCTTGGACCACTTCTGAAGTCATTCTAGACTGTTTGTCGGAAATTTGAGGGCACCTATGGACAACCTCGGAAGTCATTCTAGATAGTTTGTATGAATTATGTAGACACTTGAGACAACCTCTGCAGTCATTCTAGAGTGTTTCATTGACACTTGGATACACCTTGGAACGCTTCTGAAGTCATTCTAAAGTGTTTGCATGATCCTTGGGGACACCTTGGACAACCTCTGAAATCATTCTAGAGCGTTTGTATGATTTTTCGATACACTTGGGCAACCTCGGAAGGTATTTAAGAGTGTTTGTATGAACCTTGGGGACACCTTGGATCACTTCCGAAGTCATTCTAGAGTGTTTGTATGAACCTTGGAGACACCTTCGATAACCTCGGAAGTCATTCTAGAGTGTTGGTATGAACCTTGGGGACACCTTGGGGCAACCTCTTAAGTCATTCTAGAGTGTTTGTATGAACCTTGGAGACACCTTGGGACAACCTCCGTAGTTATTCTAGAGAGTTTGTATGAGCCTTGGGGACACCTTGGGAATACATCGGAAGTCATTCTATAGTGTTTGTATGAACGTTGGGACACCTTTGGGACACCTTGGGACAACCTCCGAAGTTATTCTAGAGTGTTTACATGAACTTCGGGGACACCTTGGGACAACCTCGGAAGTCATTCTAGAGTGTTTCTATAAACCTTGGGGATACCTTTGGGACACTTTGGGACAACCTCGGAAGACATACTAGAGTGTTTGTATGACCCTTGGGGACACCTCGGGACAACCTCCGAAGTTATTCTAGAGTGTTTGTATGAGCCTTGGGACACCATAAGACAACCACGGAAGTCATTCTAGACCGTTTGATTGAACCTTGGGGACACCTTGGGGTCACCTTGGGATAACTAGCAAAGTCATTCTAGTGTGTTTGTATGAACTTTCGGGACACCTTGGGACCGCCTCGGAAGGCATTTCAAAGTGTTTGCTTGAACCTTCGGGACACCTTGAACAACCTCTGATGTCATTCTAGAGTGTTTGTATGAACCTTGGGGACACCTTGGGACAACCTCGGAAGTCATTCTAGAGTGTTTGTATGAACCTTGGGGACACCTTTGGGACACCGTGGGAGAACCTTTGATGTCATTCTAGAGGGTTTGTATGAACATTGGGGACACCTTGGGACAACCTCGGAAGTCTTTCTAGAGAGTTTGTATGAACCTTGGGACACCTTGGGATAAGCTCGGAAGTCTTTCAAGAGAGTTTCGATGAACGTTGGGGACACCTTGGGACAACTTCGGAAGTCATTCTAGAGTGTTTGTATGAACTTGGGGACACCTTGGGACAACCTCTGAAATCATTCTAGAGTGTTTGTATGAACCTTGGGGACACCTTGGGCCAACCTCGGAAGTCTTCTTAGAGAGTTTGTATGAACTTTCGGACACCAAGGGACAACCTCCGAAGTTATTCTAGACCGTTTGTATGAGCCTTGGGACACCTTGGGAGAACTTTGGCAGACTTTCTAAAGTGTTTGTATGAACCTCGGGGACACGTTGGGACAACCTCGGAAATCATTCTAGAGTGTATGTATGGACCTTGGGGACACCTTGGGATAACCTCGGAAGTCATTCTTGAGTGTTTGTATGAACTTTCGGCACACCTTGGGACAACCTCGGAAGGCATTTTAGAGTATTTGTATTTACCTTGGGGACACCTTTAACAACCTCTGAAGTCATTTTAGAGTGTTTGTATGAACCTAGGGGACACCTTGGGACAACCTCAGAAGTCGTTTTAGAGTGTTTGTATGAACCTTTGGGACACCTTGGGACAACCTCGGAAGTCATTCTAGAGTATTTGTATGAACCTTGGGACACCTTTGAGACACCTTGGAATAACCTCGGAAGTCATTCTAGAGTGTTTGTATGAATTTTCGGGAAGCCTTGGGACAACCTCGAACGTCATTTTAGAGTTTTTGTATGAATCTTGGGGACACCTTGGGACAACCTCGGAAGTCATTCTAGACCATTTATATGAACCTTGGAGACACCTTGGGATAACCTCGGAAGGCATTTTGGAGTGTTTGTATGAACTTTGGAGATACTTGGGACATCATTCTAGAGTGTTTGTATGAACCTTGGGGACACCTTGGGACAACCTCTGAAGTCATTCTAGAGTGTGTGTATGACACTTGGGGACACCTTGGACTATTCTGAAGTCATTCTAGAGTATTTGTCTTAACCTTGGGGACACCTTGGGACAACCTTGGAAGTCATTCTAGAGTGTTTGTATGAACCTTGGGGACACCTTGGGACAACCTCGGAAGTCAATCTAGAGAGTTTGTATGAACCTTCGGGACACCTTGGGACAACCTCTGAAGTTATTCTAGAGTGTTTGTATGACACTTGGGGACACCTTGGGGCAATCTATGAAGTCATTTTAGATTGTTTGAATGAACCTTGGGGACACCTTGGGACAACCTCTGAAGTCATTCAAGAGTGTTTGTATGAACCTTGGGTACAACTTGGGACAACCTGGGAAGGCATTTTTGAGTGTTTGTATGAACCTTGGGGACACCTTGGTCTAACTTCTGAAGTAATTTTAGAGTTTTTGAAGGAACTTTCGGACACCTTGGGACAACCTTCGAAATTATTCGAGACTATTTGAATGAACCTTGGGGACACCTTGGAACAACCTCGGAAGTCATTCTAGAGAGTTTGTATGAACGTTGGGGACACGTTGGACAACCTCTGAAGTCATTCTAGAGTGTTTGTACGTACTTTAAATACATTTGGGACAACCTCTGAAGTCATTCTAGAGTGTTTGTCTGAACCTTGGGGACACCTTGGACCACTTCTGAAGTCATTCTAGAGTGTTTGGATATGCCTTGGGGACACCTTGGGACAACCTCGGAAGTCATTCTAGAGTGTTTGTATGAACCTAGGGGACACCTTGGGCCAACCTTGGAAGTCATTCTGGAGTGTTTGTATGAACCTTAGGGACAGCTTGGGACAACCGCAAAAAACATTTAAGAGTGTTTGTATGAACCAAGGATACACTTGGAAGAACCTCCGAAGTCATTTTACTGTGTTTGTATGACCCCAGGGGACACTTAAGACAACGTCTGAAGTCATTCAAGAGTGTTTGTATGAACTTTGGAGACACTTGGGACAATCTCTGAAGTCATTTTTGAGTGTTCAAATGACACTTGAAGACACCTTGGACCACTTCTGAAGTCATTCTAGACTGTTTGTCGGAAATTTGAGGGCACCTATGGACAACCTCGGAAGTCATTCTAGATAGTTTGTATGAATTATGTAGACACTTGAGACAACCTCTGAAGTCATTCTAGAGTGTTTCATTGACACTTGGATACACCTTGGAACGCTTCTGAAGTCATTCTAAAGTGTTTGCATGATCCTTGGGGACACCTTGGACAACCTCTGAAATCATTCTAGAGCGTTTGTATGATTTTTCGATACACTTGGGCAACCTCGGAAGGTATTTAAGAGTGTTTGTATGAACCTTGGGGACACCTTGGATCACTTCCGAAGTCATTCTAGAGTGTTTGTATGAACCTTGGAGACACCTTCGATAACCTCGGAAGTCATTCTAGAGTGTTGGTATGAACCTTGGGGACACCTTGGGGCAACCTCTTAAGTCATTCTAGAGTGTTTGTATGAACCTTGGAGACACCTTGGGACAACCTCCGTAGTTATTCTAGAGAGTTTGTATGAGCCTTGGGGACACCTTGGGAATACATCGGAAGTCATTCTATAGTGTTTGTATGAACGTTGGGACACCTTTGGGACACCTTGGGACAACCTCCGAAGTTATTCTAGAGTGTTTACATGAACTTCGGGGACACCTTGGGACAACCTCGGAAGTCATTCTAGAGTGTTTCTATAAACCTTGGGGATACCTTTGGGACACTTTGGGACAACCTCGGAAGACATACTAGAGTGTTTGTATGACCCTTGGGGACACCTCGGGACAACCTCCGAAGTTATTCTAGAGTGTTTGTATGAGCCTTGGGACACCATAGGACAACCAAGGAAATCATTCTAGACCGTTTGATTGAACCTTGGGGACACCTTGGGGTCACCTTGGGATAACTAGCAAAGTCATTCTAGTGTGTTTGTATGAACTTTCGGGACACCTTGGGACCGCCTCGGAAGGCATTTCAAAGTGTTTGCTTGAACCTTCGGGACACCTTGAACAACCTCTGATGTCATTCTAGAGTGTTTGTATGAACCTTGGGGACACCTTGGGACAACCTCGGAAGTCATTCTAGAGTGTTTGTATGAACCTTGGGGACACCTTTGGGACACCGTGGGAGAACCTTTGATGTCATTCTAGAGGGTTTGTATGAACATTGGGGACACCTTGGGACAACCTCGGAAGTCTTTATAGAGAGTTTGTATGAACCTTGGGACACCTTGGGATAAGCTCGGAAGTCTTTCAAGAGAGTTTCGATGAACGTTGGGGACACCTTGGGACAACTTCGGAAGTCATTCTAGAGTGTTTGTATGAACTTGGGGACACCTTGGGACAACCTCTGAAATCATTCTAGAGTGTTTGTATGAACCTTGGGTAAACCTTGGGCCAACCTCGGAAGTCTTCTTAGAGAGTTTGTATGAACTTTCGGACACCAAGGGACAACCTCCGAAGTTATTCTAGACCGTTTGTATGAGCCTTGGGACACCTTGGGACAACTTTGGCAGACTTTCTAAAGTGTTTGTATGAACCTCGGGGACACGTTGGGACAACCTCGGAAATCATTCTAGAGTGTATGTATGGACCTTGGGGACACCTTGGGATAACCTCGGAAGTCATTCTTGAGTGTTGTATGAACTTTCGGCACACCTTGGGACAACCTCGGAAGGCATTTTAGAGTATTTGTATTTACCTTGGGGACACCTTTGACAACCTCTGAAGTCATTTTGAGTGTTTGTATGAACCTAGGGGACACCTTGGGACAACCTCAGAAGTCGTTTTAGAGTGTTTGTATGAACCTTTGGGACACCTTGGGACAACCTCGGAAGTCATTCTAGAGTATTTGTATAAACCTTGGGACACCTTTGAGACACCTTGGAATAACCTCGGAAGTCATTCTAGAGTGTTTGTATGAACTTTCGGGAAGCCTTGGGACAACCTCGAACGTCATTTTAGAGTTTTTGTATGAATCTTGGGGACACCTTGGGACAACCTCGGAAGTCATTCTAGACCATTTATATGAACCTTGGAGACACCTTGGGATAGCCTCGGAAGGCATTTTGGAGTGTTTGTATGAACTTTGGAGATACTTGGGACATCATTCTAGAGTGTTTGTATGAACCTTGGGGACACCTTGGGACAACCTCTGAAGTCATTCTAGAGTGTGTGTATGACACTTGGGGACAACTTGGACTTTTCTGAAGTCATTCTAGAGTATTTGTCTTAACCTTGGGGACACCTTGGGACAACCTTGGAAGTCATTCTAGAGTGTTTGTATGAACCTTGGGGACACCTTGGGACAACCTCGGAAGTCAATCTAGAGAGTTTGTATGAACCTTCGGGACACCTTGGGACAACCTCTGAAGTTATTCTAGAGTGTTTGTATGACACTTGGGGACACCTTGGGTCACCTAGCCGGTCTCATGGTGCAGTCGTCAACTCGTACGACTTAATAACATGCCCGTCATGGGTTCAAGCCCCAAATAGACCGTGCCGCCATACGTAGGACTGACTATCCTGCTATAGGGGAAATCAATAAGTCACTGAAAGCCAACCCCACAAGTGGGTTGGTAGGCCTTGACCGGCATCGGTTGTTGAGCCAAAGAAGAAGAAGAAGAAGTTTGTATGACACTTAGGGACACCTTGGGACAATCTAAGAAGTCATTTTAGAGTGTTTGTATGACACTTGGGGACACCTTGGGACAACCTCGGAAGTCATTCTAGACCGTTTGTGTGATCTTGCGGACAACTTGGGATATTTTCCGAAGTCATTCTAAAATGTTTGTATGAAACTTGGGGACACCGTGAGACAACCTCGGAAGTCATTCTAGAGTTTTTGTATGAACCTTGGCGACACCATGGGACAACCTCTGAAGTTATTCAAGAGTGTTTGTATGAACTTTCGGGACACCTTGGGACAACCTCTGAAGTCATTCTAGAGCGTTTGTATGAACTTTGGAGACACTTGGGACAACCTCTAAAGTCATTCTAGAGTGTTTGTATGACACTTGGGGACACATTGGACCACTTCTGAAGTCATTCTAGAGTGTTTTTATGAGCCTTGGAGACACCTTGGACAACCTCAGAAGTCATTCTAGAGTGTTTGTATGAACCTAGGGGACACCTTGCGACAACTTCAGAAGTCATTCTAGAGTGTTTGTCTCAACCTTGAGAAAACCTTGGGACAACCTCGGAAGTCATTCTAGAGTGTTTGTATGAACTTTGGAGACTCTTGGGACAACCTCGAAAGCCTTTCTAGAGTGTTTGTATGAACTTTGGGGACACCATGGGACAACCTCTGAAGTCATTCTAGAGTGATTGTATGAACCTTCGGGACACCTTGGGACAACCTCTGAAGTCATTCAAGACTGTTTGTATGAACCTCGGGGACACCTTGGGACAACTTCGGTAGTCATTCTAGACCGTTTGAATGAACCTTCGGGACACCATGGGACAACCTCGGAAGTCATTCTAGACCGTTTGTGTGATCTTGCGGACAACTTGGGATATTCTCCGAAGTCATTCTAAAATGTTTGTATGAACCTTGTTGACACCTTGGGACAACCTCGGAAGTCATTCTAGAGTGTTGGTATGAACCTGGGGGACACCTTGGTACAACCTCTGAAGTCATTCTAGACCGTTTGAATGAACCTTGGGGACACCTTGGGACAACTGCGGAAGTCAATCTTGAGTGTTTGTATGAACCTTGGGACAACCTCTGAAGTCATTCTAGAGTGTTTGAATGAACCTTGGGACACCATAGGACAACCACGGAAGTCATTCCAGAGTGTTCGTATGACCCTAGGGACCACCTTGGTACAACCTCTGAAGTTATTCTAGAGTGTTTGTATGAACCTTCGGGACACCTTGGGACAACCTCGGAAGGCATTCTAGAGTGTTTGTTTGAACCTTGGGGACACCTTGGGACAACCTCGAAAGTCATTCTAGAGTGTTTGTATTAACCTTGGGGACACCTTGGGACACCTTGGGACAACCTCGGAAGTCATTCTAGTGGTTTTGTATGACACTTGGGGACACCTTGGGAAAACCTCGGAAATCATGCTAGAGTGTTTGTATGATCCTTCGGACAACTTGGACAACCTCCGAAGTTATTCTAAAGTGTTTGTATGAACCTTGGGGACACTTGGGACAACCTCGGAAGTCAATCTAGAGAGTTTGTATGAACCTTGGGGATACCTTGGGACAACCTCCGAAGTTATTCTAGAGTGTTTGTATTTATTTATTTATTTATTTATTTTAATCAAAGTTATCGGACAGTATGCCTAAATAACTTAATGCTTACAGAGTATAAGTTCAAAGTATGGCCCTAGAACTAACTTGAATATGCTGATTCAGCTGACTAACGGATTGATTGAAATCTGCTGATAACCCTAACCTATTATGCACTTCAATCATTTTGAGCAGTGGATCATATGCACCAAAACCAGTCGATCTAAAAGGGCTTCTCAGTGGCTCTCTACTTCTAAGACCTCTAGAGGGAGTAGAAAAGCAAATAAAATTTAAAATGTCAGGTGTAGCAAAATCTCCAATTAATAATTTATGCATAAAAGTTATCTGAGCCGTAGTTCTCCTATGCTGTAAAGTCTCTAAGCCAAATAGTAAACACCGAACATTATACGAAGGACGTGGAATTTGGTTTGACCAGGAAAGACGATGAAACATAACACGTGTGATTTTTTTTCTGATTTTTTTCAATTTTATCTATGTATGTGATTTGATGGGGACACCAAACTACACTGGCAAACTCCATGATGGGACGGACTAAGGAACAGTATAATGTTTTTAAACTGAAATGATCTTTAATGTCGGCCGAGACACGTAAGACAAATCCTAACAGTTTAAGAGCTTTAGTGACGATAGTTTGATAATGGTTAGATAAACTAAGCTTACTGTCAAAAATAAGTCCTAAGTCCCGAACCTGAGAAAAACGTGGAACGCTGTCTTCATTGATTTTGTAGTTATAAATAATAGGATTTTTTTCTTTGAGAATGTTATACAACTACATTTGCTAACATTAAGTAACATTTCATTATTAAAACACCATGCACAAAAATAGTTTAACGAGTCTTGTAACATTTCACAGTCGTCAGAATATTTAACAGGTAGGAACATTTTTAGATCGTCAGCATATAATAACAATTTAACATGAGGAATAGCAAACACGACATCGTTAATAAATATAATAAATAGTAAAGGTCTTAATATACTCCCTTGAGGAACACCAGATAAATTATGGATAGTGGCAGATAAACTAGTTCCTATCTTAACGTTAATGCAACGATCAGTTAAATAACTTCTTAACTACTCAACAACATTTGTGTGAACACCATACTTTGATAATTTAGATAGCAATAGAAAGTGGTTGACCTTGTCAAAAGTAGCGCAGAAGTCAGTATAAATGACGTCAACCTGTAAGCCCTTGTCAATATAGGAGTGGCAAAAGTTAAGTAAGTATATTAGATTGGTCTCAATCGATCGTTACGGCATAAAGCCATGTTGAACATTAGAAATTAATGGTGAAAAGGCTTGGAGCATATGACGAGACATTATCTTTTCAAACAGTTTACTGCACGCACATAACATTGAAATTCCTCTATAATTGCACACATTAGTTTTGTCAGATTTTTTATAAACAGGAAACATTCACGATGATTTCCAAAGACACGGGAAGCATTTCGATGGCAAGGATTTGTTGAATAGTTTGGTCAGTATGGGAATGAGAGCAGCCTTGCAGTTCATGAGAATTGCGCTGGGAATATTGTCAGGCCCAGGTGCGTAGGAAAGCTTCAACAATGAAATAGCAGATTTCACCTCATCATCGTTGATTAGTGGTGTGCATAAATTAACCTCATCATTTATGAAGGATAAAGCCGATGTTGAGTTAGACGGTACTGAGGAATTGTTGGTGTACACAGAAGAGAAATATGAGGCAAATGCATTGCAAACTCTTCATCTCCGGTAATGGTTTTTCCCTCAAACTGCTTCGAGGAAGGAAGTCGTTCACAGGATTCCTTATGTTTAGCAAATTTCCAGAAAGATGTGGGATGTCGTTTGTTATTGATTTCAAGTTTCCTGACGTAGTTGGCGTAGGCGGTTCGGTTCAGCTGCTTATATATTTTTGAGGCGCGAGCAAAATTTATTTGATTAGTGCTGTTTTTTAGTCGATGAAGTTTTTTAAGGGCCCGTGATCTTCGACGTTCAGCCAAACGTAGTGCAGAATTGGTCCATGGTGGATGAGCACGAACATTAAACCGTGGGATGAATTGTTCAAACAGTTCATTCATTTGAGAAGAAAATTCAGCCACACTGTCATTGATGTCGTCATAATCAGCTATAGAGTCCCAGTTGATTAGGTTAAGTGCAGAAACGAGATCAGTGAAATTAGTTCGTCTAAAATTGAAATCTGCTTGACGTGGGGGTTGAGATGACGGTACACTGTATTGCGTGAAGTATGTAAGTAAAGCTGGATGATGTCCATCACGTTCAACAATACTTTCGATGCATAATTCGATTGGCCTCATGTAATCAGTAACTTTGTCGTTCGCAAACACTAGATGTAACATATTGTTATTGTGGTTTAGAACAGTGTTAAGTTGGCGAAGACCTTCAAAGCTTAGTTCATCGAGTAGAGCTTGGCTGGTAGGGGATAGTCGGGTAAGCATAAAATTCAGTGTCGGTAATTTGCCGTTGATATCCCACTTAAGATTAGGTTGATTGAAGTCCTCGAACAGAATAAAAAAGTCATTCTTATATTTCTCTCTCGTTAAGTGCAATGAATTACAGAATGCATTTATGGTGTCCATGTGGGCTGATTCATCTGGAGGCAAATAAAATGATCCGATGATTAGCGAAACATTAAGAACTTTTACTCGAACCCAAAGGCATTCAATTGTAGATGTGTTTGTCGAGCACAGAGAGGAAGCATAATTTGCATTGATCGCAACGAGGACACCACCACCTCTACATTTGTTACTGTTTGCTGCAGAACGATCCGTACGGAATGTATTTAAGCGGTTGTTATCAAACAAAAGATCAGATGGAAAGCTGTCATCTAGCCACGTTTCCGTAAGAACGTGTCGTCGATTGCAGTATTAGCAAAACATTCAGAGTTTTTAGTACGTAAGCCTCTCACGTTTTGATAAAAGATATTGAATGTGTTTAGTTCTGGCTCCGTAGGTAAAGTTGAATGACTTAATGTTGGCTTAAAGATGTCGAACCGGAGGAATTATTTTGAGTCAGGTGGGTTTCAGATGAGTTTGCATTTTTAAGATGATGGCTCGGTGATGGACTATGTTGTGTTATGTTGTGTGTATGAACCTTGGGGACACCTTGGGACAACCTCGGAAGTCATTCTAGACCGTTTGTATGAACCTCAGGGACACCATGGGACAACCTCGGAAGTCATTCTAGAGAGTTTGTATGAACCTCGGGGACAGCTTGGGACAACCGCGGAAGTCATTCCAGACCGTTTGTATGAACCTCGAGGACACCTTGGGACAACCTCTGAAGTCATTCTAGACCGTTTGTATAAACCTTCGGGACACCTTGGGACAACCTCTGAAGTCATTATAGAGTGTTTGTTTGAACTTTGGAGACACTTGGGACCACCTCAGAAGTCATTCTAGAGTGTTTGTATGATTCTGGGGAACACCTTGGAACAACCTCGGAAGTCATTCTGGAGTGTTTGTATGACCCTTGGGCGTAAATGGGACTGTCTCTGAAGTCATTCTGGAATGTTTGTATGACCCCTGTGGACTCATACTAGAGTGTTTGTATGAACCTTAGGAAAACTTGGGACAATCTCCGAAGTTATTCTAGAGTGTTTTTAAGAGCCTTGGGGACACCTCAGGAATATCTCGGAAGTCATTCTAGAGTGTTTGAATGAACCTTGGGACACTTTGGGGACACTATAGGAGGACCTCGGAAGTCATTCTAGAGTTTTTGTATGAACCTTCGGGACACCTTGGGACAACCTTGGAAGGCATTTTAGAGTGTTTGTATAAACCTTGGGGACACCTTGAGACAACCTCGGAAGTCATACTAGAGAGTTTGTATGAATCTTGGGGACACCTGGGGACAACCTCGGATGTCATTCTCGAGTGTTTGTATGAACCGTGGGTACACCTTTGGCCAACCTCGGAAGTCATTCTAGAGAGTTAGTATGAACCTTCGGACACCTAAGGACAATCTGCGAAGTTGTTCTACCCTGTTTTTATGAACCTTGGGGACACCTTGGGACAACCTCGGAAGTCATTCTAGAGAGTTTGTATGAACCTTGGGGACACCTTGGGCCAACCTCGGAAGTCATTCTAGAATGTTTGTATGAACCTTGGAGACACTTGGGACAACCTCGCAAGTCATTCTAGAGGGTTTTAATGAACCTTGGGGACACCTTGGGGCAATCTCCGAAGTAATTCTTGAGTGTTTGTATGATTCTTGGGAACACCTTGGGGCAACCTCGGAAGTCATTCTAGAGTATTTGTATGAACTTTGGGGACACCTAAGGACAACCTCGGAAGTCATTATAGAGTGTTTGTATGAACTTTGGAGATACTTGGAACATCCTCTGAAGTTAATCTAGGGTGTTTGTAGGACACTTGGGGACACCTTGGACCACTTCTGAAGTCATTCCAGAGTATTTGTCTGAACCTAGGGGACACCTTGGGACAACCTCTGATGTCATTCTAGACCGTTTGTAAGAGCTTTTGGGACACCTTGGGACAACCTTGGATGTCATTCTCGAGTGTTTGTATGAACCATGGGTACACCTTGGGTCAACCTCCGAAGTTATTCTAGACTGTTTGTATGAACCTTGGGGACACCTTGGACCACTTCTGAAGTCATTCTAGAGTGTTTTTATGATCCTTGGGGATACCTTGGACAACCTCGGAAGTCATTCTAGAGTGTTTGTATGAAGCTTGGGACACCTTGGGACAACCTCGGAAGTCATTCTATAGTGTTTGTATGAACTTTGGAGAAACTTGGGATAAACTCTGAAGTCCTTCTAGAGTGTTTGTATGACACTTGGGGACTCCTTGAACCACTACTGACGTCATTCTAGAGTGTTTGTATGGGCCTTGGGGACACCTTGGACAACTTTGGAAGTCATTCTAGAGTGTTTGTATGAACTTTGGAAACACTTGGAACAATCTCCGGAGACATTCTGGAATGTTTCTATGACTCCTGGGGACACTTTCGACATCGTCTGAAGTCATTCTAGAGTATTTGTAGGAACCTTGGAGACTCCTTGGACAACATAATATACATTATAGAGTGTTTGTATGACCCTTTGGGACACCTTGGACAACCCCAGAAGCCATTTTAAAGAGTTTGTATGAACCTTGGGGACACCTTGGACAACCTCGGAAGTCATTCTAGTGGTTTTGTATGAATTTCGGGGACACCTTGGGACAACCTCGGGAGTCATTCTAGAGTGTTTGTATGAACATTGGGGAGACCTTGGGACAACCTCCGAAGTTATTCTAGAGTGTTTGGTTAAAGCTTGCGGACACCTTGGGACAACCTCGGAAGTCATTCTGGAAAGTTTGTATGAACCTTGGAGCAACCTCCGAAGCTATTCTAGAGTGTTTGTTTGAACCTTTGGGACACCTTGGGACAACCTCTGAAGTCATTCTAGAGTGTTTGTATGAACCTTGGGGACACCTTGGACAACTTCGGATACATGCTAGAGTGTTTGTATGAACCTTGGGGACACCTTGTACAAACACGAAAGTTATTCTTGAGTGTTTGTATGAACAATGGAGACACTTGGGACAACCTCAGAAGTCATTCTAGAGTTTTTGTATGACACTTGGGAAACCTTGGGACAACCTCGGAAGTCATTCTATAGTGTTTTTATGACACAAGGGGACACCTTTGACAACCTCGGAAGCCATTCTTGAGATATTGTATGACCCTTGGGGACACCTTGGACAACCTTGGAAGTCATTCTAGAGTGTTTGTATGAACCTTGGGGGCACCTTGGGACAAACTCGGAAGTTATTTTAGAGTTTTTTTCAAGGAACTTTGGAGACATTTGAGACAACTTCAGAAGTCATTCTAGAGTGTTTGTATGAACCTTGGAGAAACCTTGGGACAACCTCGGAAGTCATTCTAGAGTGTTTGTATGAAACTTGGGACACCTTTGAAATCGTCTGAAGTCATACTAGAGTGTTTGTATTAACCTTGGGAACACCTTGGACAACCTCTGAAGTCATTCTAAAGTATTTGTTTGATCCTAGGGGACACCTTGGGACAACCTCGGAAGTCATTCTAGAGTGTTTGTATGATCCTTGGGGACACGTGGAACAATCTTTGAAGTCATTCTGGAATGTTTGTTGGACCCCTAGGACACTTGGGACAACCTCTAAAGTCATTCTGGAGTGTTGGTACGACCCTTGGAGACACCTTAGACAACCTCGGAAGTCTTTCTAGAGTGTTTGTTTGAACCTTTGGTGCACCTTGTTTAATATCTGAAATTATAATATAGTGCTTGTATGAATCTTGGGGACTCTTGGGACAATCTCTCAAGTCATTTTAGAATATTTGTTGGACTCCTGTGGACACATGGGACAACGTCTGAAATCATTCTGGAGTGTTGGTATGACCCTTGGGGACACCTTGGGACAACCTCGGAAGTCATTCTAGAGTGTATGTATGTACCTTAGGGACTCCTTGAACAACCTTGGACGTCATTCTAGAGTGTTTGTATGAACCTTGGGGACACTTTGAACAATCCCTGAAGCCATTCTTGAGTGTTTATATGAACCTTGGGGAAACCTAGGGACAACCTCTAAAGTCATTCTAGAGTGTTTGTATGCACCTTGGGGACACCTTTGAAAACGTCTCAAGTCATACTAGAGTATTTGTATGAACCTTTGGGCCACCTTGGACAACCTAGGAATTAATTTGAGAGTGTTTGTATGACCCTTGAGGACACTTGGGACAGTCTCTGAAGTCATTTTGGAAAGTTTGTATGACCCCTGGGGACACTTGGGACAACGTTTGAAGTCATTCCTACAACTTGGACAACCTCGGAAGTCATTCTTGAGTGTTTTTATCTACCTTGGGGACATCTTGTTCAACCTCTTATTCTTATTCTGATTCTTATTCTTATTCTAGAGTGTTTGTATGAACCCTGGGGACAACTTGGACAACCTCAGAAGTCGTTCTAGAGTGTTTGTATGAACCTTGGGGACACCTTGGACCACATCGGAAGTCATTTTAGAGGGTTTGTATGAACCTAGGGGAGACCTTGGACAATTTCGGAATCCATTCTATAGTTTTTGTATGAACCTTGGGTACACCTTGGGACAACCTCTGAAGTCATTCTAAAGTATTAGCATGAACCTTGGGGACATCTTGGTACCACCTCGGAAGTAATTCTAGAGTGTTTGTAGGAACCGTAGAGACGCATGAGACAGGAAGTTATTCTAGAGCGTTTGTTTGAACCTTGGGGACACCTTGGACAACCTGGGATACATACTAGATTGTTTGTATGATCCTTGGGGACACCTTGGACAACCTCGGAAGTCATTCTAGCGTTTTTGTATTGTGAGGCTTGCCTTTTGGACATCTCTGTTTATTAATTATAGAGAAACACTTTCGCTATCTTCTGTTTTAAATTTTATTTTCGGGCAGCACTACTTTTATTTAAGGGCAGTACTTGGCACATTATATTTTTAACGTGATCTCACTTAAGCGCGTCGTTGTCTTCCATTCACCGTTTGTCCTTTTCATACTAATTTATTCCTACACGTGATCTACTGCGCAATTGAATGAATTTCTTTTTATTTCTTACCTAACTTCTAATGCTACCTATTTTCAATTGTGCACCATATGTGCAGAAGACTTATGCTTATCTGCCTATAATATTTTGCTATAAATTTATGGGATATTCTGTATTTTATAAAATAAAAACTATGTTTTATAAATGTAATCGTGCGACTTATCCTATTCATCATTTTTGTATATGTAGTTGTCTTGCATCTAATTTTCCCCTACGTCCCTTTGGACTAATGCGCAATTTCATGATTCCTTGTTTATTTATCATAGTATCCGTTGTACTACTAATTCTATATTATGTTATTTATGTGAACATTAATTGTAGGTATGGAAGTATAATATTTGTTTATGAAATTAAGCCTAAATTATGCAATCCTTTTGTTGTAGAAAAAAACGAGGTCGGCGAAAAGTGACAAATTGTTGTTTACAATTTGTGTTTATTGATAAGCCGTTGACAGCCGAACCGAAACGTCGCCGATTTGCCGTTACCAGAGGGAGCAGAAAAAAAAAACATCGCCGCGCGAATCGAAAAACGGCCATCGCGCGAGCGCCATGAGATCAAGTCAGAAAGCGTAAGAAAGCGTACGTGAAATTTTTTAACCGATCCGCCGCGAAATTTACTTGCTACGTTGTAAGATTTAGAGCAATAAAGTAGTGCAGTAAACTACGAGTTAAAAGATCACGTTTTAAGTTTGAGTTGAAGAAAGAACTTTGCTTCTAGAACTCGATGCTCTCGGAACTTATACAGGACCATCAGGAGGCCTACCAGCTGATCTGGACCCTTTAGCAGGAACGTATTTAGACTGACTCCGTTAGACTTGGCGGCTGCGTCGAACACTATACGGATTTTTCCTGGCTTGTTAGGATTCGTTACCGGAAATGTCGGCAAGAACCAGTCTGTATTCCGTTTATCAGCTATTTCGCTTGGTGTGAGGCGCCGGATGTAGCCCTTTGTTTCGTAATCGTTCATCTTGTCAATGATAGCAGCTCTCAACACCGGATCTTTTTGCATTTTTCTTTGCAGGCATTCGAAACGTCTTATGGCCATGAGTTTACTTGGTGGTAGCTGAACATTGCTATACTTCCACAGTAAACCTGTTTCATAACGATTTCCTTTTAAATGATTCGTGGTTGCAAGGATCTCCAACGCCTTTTCATCATCTTTAGAGCCAACTGGATGGGGCGATTTGGTAATGCCCATCGAATCGATCGCAAAATATTTCTTAAGCTCAATATCGATTCTATCGTCTGTGCTATCTACACACGGGCCAACTTGTGGGCTATGATGGTTTAGGAAATGGGCAAAAATACCCGATTTAAGCACCAACAGCAGATGGCTCAAGGGTCCGAGCTTTCTATGGCAGCTGGAGAGCGATTGGCCAGCTTCACCGACACGACCAGATGATACACCAGAAGAACTACGTCGCAACTTGCTGTTCCATGTCACAACTAAGCCACTCATCCAAATCGATCGATTTTCTAAGTGGAATAGACTTCTGAGATCCGTTGGATATGTCGTTCGATTTTTGAACAATTGCACTCATAGGGCGAATAAAACACCGATCGCAACAGAACCGCTGATACAAGAAGAGCTTCAAAGAGCTGAACAGATAATACTGAAACAAATTCAGCGAGAAGCGTTTCCGCAAGAAATCAAGTGCCTCGAGAATCCTCCAACATTAAAACATCCGAGGTCAAAAGGCATCGAGAAATGTAGCGTACTGTACAAACTCTCACCAACACTCGACGACCATGGTGTGTTGAGAATAAGTGGCCGGCTTGCAAACTGCACTGCAGTGGACGAACCGCTTCGGATGCCCGTGATACTGCCCTGAACAAAGAACGGCTATAGCTCAGCGTGCGTTCACATGTACCGGGATAGATTATTTCGGGCCGATCAACGTAGTAGTTGGTCGCCGCGTGGAGAAACGGTGGGGAGTGATCTTCACTTGCTTAACAACACGAGCCATCCACCTAGAAATCGCGCATTCAATGACGAGTTCGTCATGCATCCTGGCGATCCGACGTTTTATTGCTCGGCGTGGAACGCCGCGAGAGATCATTAGTGATCGAGGTACGAATTTCGTAGGAGCTTCGAGAGAGCTCAAGGAGGCCAGAAAGAGTGTCGACGAAAACACTTTGTTAGAAGAGTTTACTAGCCCTGATTTGAAGTGGACCTTTAATCCGCCGGCCGCTCCACATTTTGGAGGCTGCTGGGAACGCCTCGTCCAGTCAGTGAAAAAAGTTTTTGCTCAATTAGAATTGCCATGCCTGCCTAACGACGAAGTATTGCAATCTACCATGGCTGAAATAGAAATGATCATCAATTCGAGACCGCTGACTTACGTGCCGTTAGACGACGTTTTGGCACCACCGATAACACCGAATGACTTACTCTTGGGCAGCTCAAGCGGCATCAAGCCACCTGCACCGTTCGATGATACAGCGACGGCCGTAAAGTCGACATGGAAAGCGTCGCAGTGTAACGCCAACTTGTTTTGGAAAAAATGGATAGCCGAGTACCTTCCGACCCTGACCCGCAGAACAAAGTGGTTCCTTCCATCTCGTCCGATCGAGGAAGGTGATGTAGTGTTGATTGCTGATAACAACCTACCGAGGAATTGTTGGCCGAAAGGAAGGGTGATAGAAGTGGTTAAAGCCAACGACGGCCAAGTAAGGCGAGCCACCGTGCAGACAGCAAGCGGAATCATCGAAAGACCTGCAACGAAGATAGCCGTGTTGGACGTTCGTAGACCTAACAAATGAAGAACGATACGGTCAACCCACCAAACCCAGAACGTATTTGTGGTGATGCGGTACCAGCGTAACGGTTGAACGATGAACGGAAGTAGATCGCCGACTTTAGTAGGGTAAGTTGCGTATACCAGCAACGTACCGGGCGGGAGAATGTTGTATAAAACAACGAGGTCGGCGAAAAGTGACAAATTGTTGTTTACAATTTGTGTTTATTGATAAGCCGTTGACAGCCGAACCGAAACATCGCCGATTTGCCGTTACCAGAGGGAGCAGAAAAAAAAACATCGCCGCGCGAATCGAAAAACGGCCATCGCGCGAGCGCCATGAGATCAAGTCAGAAAGCGTAAGAAAGCGTACGTGAAATTTTTTAACCGATCCGCCGCGAAATTTACTTGCTACGTTATAAGATTTAGAGCAATAAAGTAGTGCAGTAAACTACGAGTTAAAAGATCACGTTTTAAGTTTGAGTTGAAGAAAGAACTTTGCTTCTAGAACACCTTTAATAAAATCATAACGCTTTTATAGTGTTCGTGTCAACTTAGTATTCTATGAGTGAACTCGTATTCCTTCTGAATTTCCCCTATCTATTCCTTTCCTGTTCTAGTTCATGGTTTCGGTCTTAGCTACAATTATTTCTTGTATACAATATTCTTTAATCTCTTAAGTTCATGCTAAACGTGGTCATAATGGTATTGCTATCTTGAATAATCAGGGGTGTCGAATCGTATATTACACCTCCTCCGTAAAGAAATGAAAAGTATGAATGTAATGAAATACTTTTCATGCTTTTATCCATCTGTTCTTATACACTATTGATTGTTTCCTTGTGACTCTGTTTTTTATCACACAGTTTGGATCTTGTATTCTTATAACAGTAAATGGTCCTATATATTCTGGGTCTAGCTTTTTTCTATTCTCATTTTTTAACTAAACCAACTCTGTTATGCTACTATCTATTGGGTTGATATTTTGATTTAATGTTTTTAGTCTTTTATTTTTTTTTTTTGTTCAATTTATCTTTTTCTAGCAAATGCATTGGACTTTTGTAATTTATATTTTAATTCATTGTAGTATGCTTCAATGAATTCATTGCTCTGTAATGGGAGGGGATCCGAAGTCCTCCGAGGGATAACACAGGCTCTCCCATCCAACTCCTATTCGGACACGTCCTCGTCATGCAGAGTGGTAACATGTGCCTCCATATATCCTAGCTTGGGTACACGGGCTAGATCCAACCCCTTGGGTGGATGGTGGCATATGGCGAACCAGGAGGGGGTGGGTATCCCGGGAAACTGGGTGCCTGAACGTCGGAGAGGGCAAACCGACTCTAAATAAAACGGCCACGTGGGCGCAGGGCCAGTCACCCAGTCTCACGGAACAACTGACTACAGAAAGCAACAGAAGGATACGAAACGGACTCAACGATACCGACCCAATGCAATGCCCCCGCACAACGATTAAAATGGGCTCATGGAACGTACGCAATCTTAGCAAAGCCGGAGCCTTGAAACAACTTGATGACGTCCTAGCCACACTGAGCATGGACCTCGTAGCTCTACAAGAGATTCGGTGGCTAGGGAACGGTGTGCACCACAGGCGTGGTAAGCATTGCTACGACATTTACTACAGCTGCCACGACCGCCACCGCGTGCTCGGAAGGGGTTTCGCCGTAGGTCCTCGGCTGAAATCCGTAATCATAGATGATATGAAACTACGAGCGAGAGGTGGAACGCTCTAAAAACAAAAATAATAAACTGTGCAAGAAATATACTCCCACCACGTCGTCGCAACACCAAATCTGGCTGGTTCGACGATGAATGCAGACAAGTGACCGAACGTAAGAATACTGCATACCGAGCAATGCAGCAACGGCATAGAACGCGGGCATGCACAGAGGAATATTCACGGCTCAGACGCGAAGAGAAACGAGTTCACCGCTCCAAGAAGCATGCTTTGGTAGAGCAAAACATGCGGGAACTCGAGCAAACCAGAGAGGCGTACGGACTGACTCGAAAGTTTTACCAAGCGATAGCAGGTCACCGAAACAACGTTGTACCTAAGGTTACCTGCTGTCGCAACAAGGATGGAGATCTAGTTAGTAACCAGCCAGAGGTCCTCTCGCGGTGGGCTCAGTACTTTGATGAATTACTCAACGACCAGCTAAACGAACAGCTAGAAGCGCCACTAGCAGATAGTGCCATGCTACTGCCACCTAGCATAGAAGAAACACGAAAGGCTATCCGTCGGCTGAAAAATAACTAGGCACCCGGAACCGACGGAATTGCAGCTGAACTGGTCAAGAATGGAGGTGCACGACTAGAAAACGAGATTCATCAAATTGTTACTGAGGTGTGGGATAGCGAATCGATGCCTTGTGATTGGAATCTCGGCATCATCTACCCCATATACAAGAAGGGAGACAGGTTGGACTGCAACAACTACAGGGGTATTACGGTGTTGAATACCGCTTGTAAAATATTCTCCCTGATCCTTCAGGATCACCTTGTCCCGCACGTCGAAGAGATAGTTGGAAACTATCAAAGAGGATTCCGAAACGGGAAATCAACCACTGATCCGATCTTCACCATGCGGCAGAACTTGGAGAAGATGACTGAATACAGAAACGACACATACCATCTCTTCATAGACTTCAAAGCCGCATACGATAGCATAGCCAGGGTAAAACTGTACGACGCTATGGGCTCATTTGGAATCCCGGCCAAACTGATAAGGCTAGTTAGAATGACTATGACCAACGTCACATGCCAGGTGAGGGTGGATGGAAAACTCTCAGGACCTTTTGCTACCACCAAGGGTTTGCGCCAGGGGGACGGGCTTGCCTGTCTCCTATTCAACTTGGCGCTAGAGAAGGCCATCCGCGACTTGATGGTGGAGACTACGGGAACCATCTTCTATAAGTCAACCCAGATCCTGGCATACGCTGATGATATAGACATCATTGGTCTGCGGCTCTCCTATGTAGCAGAAGCCTACCAAGGGATTGAGCAGGCGGCAGAGAGCCTCGGATTGCAGATAAACGAGGCAAAGACCAAACTGATGGTGGCAACATCAGCCGACCTACCAACAAATAATCCGAATCTACGTAGGTGTGATGTACAAATAGGTGAACGCACTTTTGAAGTCGTCCCACAATTCACCTATCTTGGGTCAAAGGTCAGCAACGACAACAGCATGGAAGCTGAGTTGCGCGCAAGGATGCTGGCGGCCAACCGGTCATTCTACAGCCTGAAAAAGCAGTTCACCTCAAAGAACCTGTCGCGACGGACGAAGCTGGGACTTTATAGTACCCATATAGTACCTGTACTCACATACGCCTCTGAGACATGGACACTGTCCAAATCTGACGAAACCCTCTTAGCCGCGTTCGAGAGGAAGATGCTCAGAAGGATAATTGGCCCCGTATGTGTGGAAGGATAATGGAGGAGCCGCTATAATGACGAGCTATACAAGATGTACGGCGACCTCACTGTCGTACAGCGTATCAAGCTCGCCAGGCTCCGGTGGGCTGGCCATGTTGTACGCATGGAAATGGACGACCCAGCCGGTAAAGTCTTTTTAGGCCGTCCACAAGGACAGAGGAGGCGTGGTAGGCCCAAATTGAGGTGGCAAGATGGCGTGGAGGCGTCCGCCATTAAGGCCGGGATAAAGGACTGGAAGACGAAGGCGCGAGATCGTGAGCGGTTTCGGACACTCCTGAGGCAGGCCAAGACCGCAAAGCGGTTGTAGCGCCGGATAAATAAGTAAGTAAGTATGCTTCAATGTTATACACAGGATCAATGTTATTTTTATATATTTCCTGAGGCAAATTTGCAGTCCTTTCGAAAACTAATTCGTATGGAGTATAATTTGTTTCTGAGTGTGGTGTTGTGTTATAGACAAATTGATAGAATTTCGTCCAAGCATCCCAATCATCGTGGTGTTCATTTGTAAATATTCTTAGATACAGATTAAGACTTCTGTGGTTCCATTCTAAGCATCCAATTGTTTCAGGATGATAAGCTGTCGCGAATGTTTGTTTGATTTTTAAAATTTTAGCCATTTTGCTCAAAACTTCATTATTATATTTTGTGCCTTGATCTGATTTCTGTTCCAAAAAAATTCCATAAGTAAGAATAAAATTTTCGACTAAAACTTTTGCAATTTTGTTGGCTTCTTTGTTTTGTTTTGATATGATTACGACTTATTTAGTAAGATCACATTGAATTGTGATTGCATACCTATTGTTGTTTATGGACTTTGGTAATGGACCTACGGTATCGATTCATATGACTGAAAAGGGTTTTGATAGCGTTGAGGTTATTATCATATGTTCTTTAGTATGTTTTGAACTTTTGTTCATTTTGCAAGTCTTACATTCTTTTACATAATTCTTAATGTATTCTTTCATATTTTTCCATTTAAAATTTTCTCGTAGTTTCATATATAACCTATACTGTCCTATATGTCCTCCTGTATAATTTTCATGGTAACTTTTGATAATTTTATGAATTTCCTGTTCATCCTGGATCCATTTTGGTGGATCGAACACAATTATTTCGAAACCGAGAATGGCTTTATCTGCTATTTCCTTTATATTTTCATACTTGAAGTATTTGAACAAACCATCTTCACTTGAGATAGATAACTTGTCTCTGTTAAAACTTCTTGCTATTTGACAAACTTCTAGAATAGCAAATTGTAAGCTTTGACTTCCATTTTGAAAGTTTTCGAAATCAAGAGGGATTGTGAGATTATGAAGTTGCTTATTATAGTTATTATTGCATACCTTTATGCCAATTTCTTTATTCTTAACTTCTGTGTTAATTTTTATTATTTTGTTTACTTCTGATGGTCTGTCTGTTTTCCATACTACTGGTTTTACTGTTTCTGATTTGTTTTGGTTTACTTTTATTTGAGTTTTGTCATTTTTTGAGTTATTTTGAATCATTGCCCTTTTATTTACTTTTAGAATTGAATTTTCTTTAAAATTTTTAAAGTTTGTGTCTTTTACGGTTGGGATTAATGTTTTAAGTTCATTTGAATTTGTGATTATCCTTGATAAAGCATCTGCTACTACGTTGCTTTTCCCTGCTACGTATTGAATATCGAAATCGAATTCTTCTAGGTCTAATCTCATTCTTGTGAGTTTTGATGATGGATTTTTCATTCCGTATAAGTAAACTAAAGGTCTATGATCTGTTTTAATAATGAATTTAGTTCCGTACAGATATGGTTTGAAATGGTTAACGGCCCAATGTATTGCTGTTAGTTCCTTTTCAATTATTGATTTTGACTTTTCACCTTTTGTGAATGTTTTACTTGCATATTCTATTGGTAGGTCTCTTCCTTCGTGATTTTGAGATAGAATTGCTCCGCATGCTACATCTGAAGCATCTGTTGTGACTATAAATTGGTTTGTGAAATCTGGATATTTTAGTATAGTAGGTGATAATAAAAGTTTTTTAAGCATGTCAAATGCTTTTTGACATTGATCATTCCATTCAAAGATTTTACCTTTCTTTAATAAATTGTTGAATGGTTTAGCTATGTTAGCAAAATTATTTATAAATCTCCTATAATAATTGCAAAATGCTACGAAACTTCGTACTTCATCTATATTTTTGGGAATAGGGAATTTTCTTACAGTTTCATATTTGGATTCATCAGGAAGCGTTCCTTGATCAGTAATTTTCTGTCCCAAGTATGTAACTTCTGATTTGAAAAATCTACATTTTCCGGATTCAGTTTAAGGTTATAATGTCTTAATCTTTGAAAAACTTTTATTAAATTATCTAAGTGATTATTAATGGAATTGCCTATGACTATAATGTCACCAATATACACAAAAGCAAATTTCTGTTGTTAAACCTGCCATGGCTATTGCCGTCATTCTTTAAAAACTATTTGGGCTTATATTAAATCCAAATGGCATTCTTGTAAATTGGTAATGTCCTTTTGTCGTTGAGAATGCTGTGTACTTTCTTGAATCTTTTTCCAAAGAAATTTGATGAAATCCTGACATCAAATCTAGTGTACTTAAGTATTTGTCCCTTCCTAGTTGATCTAGAATTGTGTCTATTCGTGGTAACGGGAATTTATCTGGTAATATTTTTTTGTTGAGCTGTCTAAAGTCGACAACTAATCTCCATTTTTTTCATTATCTGATTTCTTAGGGACAAGAAGAATTGGCGAATTGTAAGGAGATACTGAATGTTCAATGATATTATTATCTAACATTTGATCAATTTATTTATTTATTTCTTCTGTTTGAGAATGAATTCGCTTATAGTTAGGAATGTAGATTGGAATGTTATTTTTAAGAATAATTGATTGTTTATAAAAATTGTTTATTGTTATGTTATCATCGTTTAAACAAAATATATCTGGGAATTCTGAAATAAGTGTAACTAATTGTTGTTGTGTTGTTGGCTCTGTAATGGGATGGGATCCGAAGCCCTCCGAGGGATAACATAGGCTCTCCCATCCAACTCCTATTCCGACACGTCCTCGTCGTGCAGAGTGGTAACATGTGCCTTCATATATCCTAGCTTGGGTACACGGGCTAGATCCAACCCCTTGGGCGGATGGTGGCATATGGCGAACCAGGAGGGGGGTGGGTATCCCGGGAAACTGGGTGCCTGAACGTCGGGGGGGCAACCCGACGCTAAATAAAACGGCCACGTGGGCGCAGGGCCAGTCACCCAGTCCCATGTAACAACTGACTACAGAAAGCATCAGAAGGATACGAAACGGACTTAACGATACCGACCCAACGCAATGCCCCCGGACAACGATTAAAATGGGCTCATGGAACGTACGCACTCTTAGCAAAGCCGGAGCCTTGAAACAACTTGATGACGCCCTAGCCACATTGAGCATGGACCTCGTAGCTCTACAAGAGATTCGGTGGCTAGGGAACGGTGTGCACAACAGGCGTGGTAAGCAATGCTACGATATTTACTACAGCTGCCACGACCGCCACCACGTGCTCGGAAGGGGTTTCGCCGTAGGTCCCCGGCTGAAATCCGTAATCATAGATTTCAAGGCTATAAACGATAGGCTATGCACCCTGCGCATGCGAGGCAAATTTTTTAATATAAGCCTCATAAACGTTCACGCCCCTACCGAAGATAAAGAGGAAGAGGAGAAGGACCTTTTTTACGGCCGCCTCGCTAGAACTATAGATGCGTGCCCCAGGCATGACCTCAAAATCATCCTGGGGGACTTCAACGCAAAAGTCGGTAGGGAGCCAATGTACCGCCAATACACTGGCTGTCACAGTCTGCATGAGCACAGTAACGATAATGGTAGTAGATTGGTCCAGTTCGCCGCAGCGAACAATCTGGTTGTAGGAAGTACCAAATTTGCGCGGAGGGACATCCACAAAATGACGTGGGCGCACCCGGATGGCGAATCCTTCAACCAGATCGACCACGTGTTAATAAGCCGCCGACGACAGTCGAGCCTGTTAAACGTCAGAACTTATCGAGGAGCCAATATCGATTCCGATCACTACTTGGTTGGCTTAGTGATACGTTGTAGAATCGCCCGCCCCCGCACCAATGGGGGCGGAGAAAACACGCAGCCTCGGCTCAACACGGACTCTCTAAGGGACATTACTGTCCAACAGGAATTCAAAGCCGCTTTAGACGAGTCTCTACTACCAGAAAACAGATATGAAACTACGAGCGAGAGGTGGAACGCTCTAAAAACAAAAATAATAAACTGTGCAAGAAATATACTCCCACCACGTCGTGGCAACACCAAATCTGGCTGGTTCGACGATGAATGCAGACAAGTGACCGAACGTAAGAATACTGCATACCGAGCAATGCAGCAACGGCATAGAACGCGGGCATGCGCAGAGGAATATTCACGGCTCAGACGCGAAGAGAAACGAGTTCACCGCTCTAAGAAGCATGCTTTGGAAGAGCAAAACATGCGGGAACTCGAGCAAACCAGAGAGGCGTACGGACCGACACGAAAGTTTTACCAAGCGATAGCAGGTCACCGAAACAACGTGGTACCTAAGGTAACCTGCTGTCGCAACAAGGATGGAGATCTGGTTAGTAACCAGCCAGAGGTCCTCTCGCGGTGGGCTCAGTACTTTGATGAATTACTCAACGACCAGTTAAACGAACAGCTAGAAGCGCCACTAGCAGATAGTGTCATGCTACTGCCACCTAGCATAGAAGAAACACGAAAGGCTATCCGTCGGCTGAAAAATAACAAGGCACCCGGAACCGACGGAATTGCAGCTGAACTGGTCAAGAATGGAGGTGCACGACTAGAAAACGAGATTCATCAAATTGTTACTGAGGTGTGGGATAGCGAATCGATGCCTTGTGATTGGAATCTCGGCATCATCTACCCCGTATACAAGAAGGGAGACAGGTTGGACTGCAACAACTACAGGGGTATTACGGTGTTGAATACCGCCTATAAAATATTCTCCCTGATCCTTCAGGATCGCCTTGTCCCGCACGTCGAAGAGATAGTAGGAAACTATCAAAGAGGATTCCGAAACGGAAAATCAACCACTGATCAGATCTTCACCATGCGGCAGATCTTGGAGAAGATGGCTGAATACAAAAACGACACATACCATCTCTTCATAGACTTCAAAGCCGCATACGATAGCATAGCCAGGGTAAAACTGTACGACGCTATGAGCTCATTTGGAATCCCGGCCAAACTGATAAGGCTAGTTAGAATGACTATGACCAACGTCACATGCCAGGTGAGGGTGGATGGAAAACTCTCAGGACCTTTTGCTACCACCAAAGGTCTGCGCCAGGGGGACGGGCTTGCCTGTCTCCTATTCAACTTGGCGCTAGAGAGGGCCATCCGCGACTCGAGGGTGGAGACTACGGGAACCATCTTCTATAAGTCAACCCAGATCCTGGCATACGCTGATGATATAGACATCATTGGTCTGCGGCTCTCCTATGTAGCAGAAGCCTACCAAGGGATTGAGCAGGCGGCAGAGAGCCTCGGATTGCAGATAAACGAGGCAAAGACCAAACTGATGGTGGCAACATCAGCGGACCTACCAATAAATAATCCGAATCTACGTAGGTGTGACGTACAGATAGGTGAACGCACTTTTGAAGTCGTCCCACAATTCACCTATCTTGGGTCAAAGGTCAGCAACGACAACAGCATGGAAGCTGAGTTGCGCGCAAGGATGCTGGCTGCCAACCGGTCATTCTACAGCCTGAAAAAGCAGTTTACCTCAAAGAACCTGTCGCGACGGACGAAGCTGGGACTATATAGTACCTATATAGTACCAGTACTCACATACGCCTCTGAGACATGGACACTGTCCAAATCTGACGAAACCCTCTTAGCCGCGTTCGAGAGGAAGATGCTCAGAAGGATACTTGGCCCCGTATGTGTGGAAGGACAATGGAGGAGCCGCTATAATGACGAGCTATACGAGATGTACGGCGACCTCACTGTCGTACAGCGTATAAAGCTCGCCAGGCTCCGGTGGGCTGGCCATGTTATACGCATGGAAACGGACGACCCAGCCCGTAAAGTCTTTTTAGGCCGTCCACAAGGACAGAGGAGGCGTGGTAGGCCCAAATTGAGGTGGCAAGATGGCGTGGAGGCGTCCGCCATTAAGGCCGGGATAACGGACTGGCAGACGAAGGCGCGAGACCGTGAGCGGTTTCGGACACTCCTGAGGCAGGCCAAGACCGCAAAGCGGTTGTAGTGCCGGATAAGTAAGTAAGTAATTGTTGTTGTATGAAGCTTGGAATGTTTCTGGCATTTATTTTATTTAGAATTGTATTAATTCTAACTTTGTTATTACATTTATATTCTGATGTTTTGTAAACATAGTTATTATCTAGAGGTTCTATTAAAGGTTTAAATGAATTACTGAGGGTAACATTATTTTCAGTCTTTTTTTCTTTTCTTTTTTTTGGCTCAACAACCGTTGTCGGTCAAGGCCTGCCTGTACCACTTGTGGGGTTGGCTTTCAGTGACTTTTGGATCACCCCCCCATAGCAGGATAGTCAGTCCTACGTATGGCGGCACGGTCTAGTTGGGGCTTGAACCCATGACGGGCATGTTGTTAAGTCGTACGAGTTGACGACTGTACAATGAGACCGGCTATTATTTTCAGTAGTATTTAGGATTTTGATGTAGGGATTGGTTTTTGAAATAATTGTATTACCACAATATATTCTAGGTTGAATTTCTTGTGCTTGAACTAAAGAATCATTTATTATGCCTTTAATTGGAATTTAATGAATAACTTCACTTCTTCCTGGGATAATCAATCAATTGATCTCAATTGATTCTTTAACTATTTTGCCATTTATCGAGAACACGAATTGTTCGTACTTATAATCAATCACACATAGGTATTTCTTAAGAAAATCTCTTCCTAATTTTACACTTGTTTCAATATCTACACTATCGGGTTCTAGATGGAATTTATGCTTGATCAATGCATTATTGAAAGACATAATGCAGTCTACAGTTCCTAATGTTTTTAATTAATCATTTGTAATTCCTATCAGTTTATTTGTATTGTTTCGATTTGCAATTTGTTGCGAATTGATTTTGCTTATTTTTAGTAATGAGATGGCTGCTCCAATATTTATAAATAGAGTACTATAATTTTGATTCAAATTTACTCTGATGAAATTATTGCATGCACGGTTTATTGTGAAAACAGGCAGTCGTTCTGTGGCTGCCTGGTTTGACCAAAAAATCTTTGTCTTGATCTTCTGAATCGTATGCTACCGCTACTTTTTGAGCTTGTTCTGTAGGTATATTTTGCTGTTTGAAATTAGTAGAGGGGTTATTTCTGTAATTTGGATTGTATACGTGATTTTGATTAGAGTTAAATTCTGTCCTATTGTTGTTATACCTGTTTCTTTATTGATTATTGAAGTTTCTACGATATGGGTTGTTGTATGGTGTGTTTTTACGATTGTTATAGAAATTTCTGTAGAATAACATATCATTTTTTCTGTTTGGATATATGATCCGATTTCTGTTTGAACCATATTTGTTGATGCCTTGACTTCGCATCCTATCTCTATTGTAAGTTTGATGATAACTTTGATTGTTGATGGACAAATCTGTGCTGAATTGTTCTCTGTTTCATTTTCTTACAGCTTCTGAGTAACTTGTGACATGGTTTCGAATTGGCCAACTTTTAACAAAATCTTGGTTTCGGGATTATTGAGTTTATCTACCAATGTACTTTCCCCAATTTTCATAGTCATGTCATTAGCTATATTTTCTGGGATATTTTGATCCAAATATAGCCCTTTTAGCTTAGTTGTTAAGGTTTCTACTTCACTGCAGAGAGTGGTAGTGTTATGGTTTTTAACCCACTTTAATTGGTTTATAACTTTTTCGGGATTGATTTTTTCCTCACACCTTGATTTCACAGTGGCTATCAGCTCTTCTTTTGTGTTAATTGTATTTGGTAGTCCCAGTCTTGTTTTAATTAACTTGACGAGTAGAGAATTGGTTTTGGTTGGTTTAATTTCTTTTAGCAGATTTATAGAATCTAAAAAGCTTTCCAAATTATCTGCTGAGTCATTATAAATTTGCACCAAGGAAGTTGCTGTTCTAATGTCGAACATTGTTTTTGATTCTTCAAGCGCCATGTTTACTGTTTGAGAAGTATTTAAATTAGCCTTTTGTATTAAAAGCTTCTTGATGTCTTTAGTCAATCTTTTTGTTTCTTCAATTACTTCAAAATAAAATTCCTTTCTTAAAACTTCTTGGAGATCAATCAGACAAGTATTGATGTTTTAAATTGCATCTTCAGCTAAAATTTTATAAAAATTTAAATTAGTTGGTCTAAATTTTCTTATATGTCTTAATTTGTATTCGACACCTTGTAATTGGAACACTTTATCTCTCAAATTATCCATAACAATCCTTCACTGACGGATTGAACGGACGGAGGGAAGATTAGTATTTTGCCTCATGAAATACGTAAAAATTTGAAATCTTTTTTTTTTTGCATTGAAAAAATATAAATTTGTTCTTTTGTTTTTTTTTATTTTTTTTCAGTGTATCTGTAATTTGTTTTTTTAGTATTCAACCCAATGATATAAATACAATGCCTAGCTAACGGGATATTTACCTCTCGAATTGACAGTTGTCAGATACCGCGCCGCGTGCTGTACTGCTGTTTTTGTTGTGTTGCTGCCTCGGTGTTGCTTAGCTGTTTCTCTTGTAGTTTTACCACGGTTGTAATGCTCACGGTGCTGTAGTTCAGTGGTTTGTTGGAGGTTTTGGTGTAACTGCTTGTAATTAACTCGACACGCTGATGTTTCGTTCGTGGTTGTAACTGCTTCAAATCACTAAGATTTCACTCGCTGGTTTTACTCGCTTCAATTTCACTCGCTGGTAGCGTCACTGTTTCTTCCTGGTTTCACTGTTATCACAGGTTGTTCTTTTAATGCCAGCTGCTTGTATTGGTTAGAATTGGTGTTGTTTTTTTTTTCATTTCACCGATGGATCACATCTATTTATCGTAGTGTACATAATATCACCGTATGCACTTCAAATTATGTTTGTTTACTTTCGGGGTTATTAGTGCTGTTCTTCAATGCATTTAGCAATGTGGTATATTGTTGTTGCTAATCTTTGCCGTGTACATAATATCACTGTTTGCACTTCACATTATATTTTACTTTTTTTTCTTTTGGCTCAACAACCGTTGCCGGTCAAGGCCTGCCTGTACCACACCACTTGTGGGTTTGGCTTTCAGTGACTTTCAGTGATGTTTTACTTACGGGATTAGTATTGCTGTTGGGATTATTAGAGCTGCTCTACAATACATTTAGCCATGCAGTCTATCGTAATTGCTAATTTTTGCAGTAGTGCGAACATTTTTTTTTCTGTGTCGGATTATTTTGTAGTAAATATTGGCTGAGTTTTATCACACGATTTATCGAATTCCGTTTCACAGGATCCTTTACAAACTGGACCAAGTATTTCGCATGTTCCAACAGGTAAATCACTTGCAATTTATGCGCGTTTTTTGCCATTTCTCACTAAATATGCGAATATGTTATAACTCACTGTCACGAATGTCACGAATGTCACGATTGTTACGATTGTCACGGTCGTTACGATTGTCACGGTCGTTACGATTGTCACGGTCGCCATGTGGGGTTTGCCTTTCGGACATCTCTATTTATTAATTATAGAGAAACACTTTCACTAAATTTTATTTTAACTTTTATTTTCGGGCAGCACTACTTTTATTTAAGGGCAGCACTTGGCACTTTATATTTTTAATGTGATCTAACTTAAGCGCGTCTGTCTCTTCCGATCGCCGGATGTCCTTTTCATACTTATTTAGTCCTACACGTGATCTACTGCGCAATTGCATGAATTTCTTTTTATTTCTTACCTAACTTCTAATGCTACCTATTTTCAATTGTGCACCATATGTGCAGAAGACTTATGCTTATCTGCCTATAATATTTTGCTATAAATTTATGGGATATTCTGTATTTTATTAAATAAAAACTATGTTTTATAAATGTAATCGTGCGACTTATCCTATTCATCATTTTTGTATATGTAGTTGTCTTGCATCTAATTTTCCCCTACGTCCCTTTGTACTAATGCGCAATTTCATGAATCCTTGTTTATTTATCATAGTATCCGTTGTAATACTAATTCTATATTATGTTATTTATGTGAACATTAATTGTAGGTATGGAAGTATAATATTTGTTTATGAAATTAAGCCTAAATTATGCAATCCTTTAATAAAATCATAACGCTTTCATAGTGTTCGTGTCAACTTAGTATTCTATGAATGAACTCGTATTCCTTCTGAATTTCCCCTATCTATTCCTTTCCTGTTCTAGTTCATGGTTTCGGTCTAAGCTACAATTATTTCTTGTATACAATATTCTTTAATCTCTTAAGTTCATGCTAAACGTGCTCATGAGGATATTGCTACCATGAATAATCAAGGGTGTCAAAACGTATGTTACGGTGTGAACCTTGGGGACACCTTGGACCGCTTCTGAAGTCAATCTCGAGTGTTTGTAAGAGCCTCGGGGACATCTTGTTCATCCTCTGAAACCATTGTAGAGTGTCTGTATGACCCTTGGGGACACCTTGGAACAGTCTCTGAAGTCATTCTGAAATGTTTGTATGACCCCTGTGGACACTTGGGAAAACGTTTGAAGTTATCCTTACACCTTGGACTACCTCAGAAGTCATTCTTGAGTGTTTGTATCAACCTTGGGGACACCTAGCGACAACCTCGGAAGTTATTCTAGAGTGTTTGTATGAACCTTGGGGAAACCTTGGTACAACCTCTGAAGTCATTCTAGACCGTTTGAATGAACCTTGGGGACACCTTGGGACAACCTCGGAAGTCATTCTAGAGTGTTTGTATGAACCTTGAGGACACCTTGGGGACACCTTGGAATAAGCTCGGAAGTCATTCTAGAGAGTTTGTATGAACCTTGGGGACACCTTGGGAAAACCTCGGAATTCATTCCAGAGTGTTTGTATGACGCTAGGGGACACATTGGAACAACCTCGGAAGTCATTCCAGAGTTTTTGTATTAACCTTCGGGACACCTTGGGACAACCTCGGTAGGAATTTTAGAGTGTTTGTATGAACCTTGAGGAAACCTTGAGATTACCTCGGAAGTCATTCTAGAGTGTTTGTATGAACCTCGGGGACACCTAGGGACCACCTCGGAAGTCATTCTAGAGTATTTGTATGATTCTTAGGACAATTTGGGACAACCTCCGAAGTTATTCTAAAGTGTTTGTATAAGCCTTGGGGACACCTTGGGAATACCTCCGAAGTCATTCTAGAGTGTTTGTATGAACTTTGGGACACCTTGGGGACACCTTGGGACCAACTCGGAAGTCATTCTAGAGTATTTGTATGAACCTTTGGGATAACTTGGACAACCTCTGATGTCATTTTAGAGTGTTTGTATGAACTATGGGGATACCTTGGGACACACTCGGAAGTCATCGGGACTACCTCGGAAGTCATTCTAGAAAGTTTGTATGAACTTTGGGGACACCTCGGGACAACCTCCGAAGTTATACTAGAGTGTTTGTATGAACCTTGGGGACACCTTGGTACAACCTCGGAAACCATTCCAGAGTGTTTGTTTGACCCTAGGGGACACCTTGGGACAACCTCGCTAGTCATTCTAGAGTTTTTGTATTTACCTTCGGGACATCTTGGGACAACCTTGGAAGGCACTTTAGAGTGTTTGTATGAACCTTAGGGACACTTTGGGACAACCTCGGAAGTAATTCTAGAGTGTTTGTATGAACCTTGGGGACACCTTTGGGACACCTTGGACAACCTCGGAAGTCATTCAAGTGTTTTTGTATGAACCTTGGGGACACCTTGGGACAACCTCTGAAGTTATTCTAGAGTGTTTGTATGAACCTTCGAGACACCTTGGGACAACCTCGGAAGGCGTTTTAGAGTGTTTGTATGAACCTTGGGGACACTTTTGGATAACCTCGGAAGTCATTCTAGAGTGTTTGTCTGAACCTTGGGGACTCCTTTGGGACACCTTGGGACAACTTCGGAAGTCATTCTTGTATTTTTGTATGACCTTTTGGGACACCTTGGGACAGCCTCGAATGTCATTCTAGAGTGTTTGTATGAACCTTCGGACAACTTGGGACAACCTCCGAAGTTATATTAAAGTGTTTGTATGAACCTTGGGGAGACCTAGGGACAACCTCGGAAGTCAATCTAGAGAGCTTGTATGAACCTTGGGGACACCTTGGGTTAAACTCCGAAGTCATTCTTCAGCGTTTTTATGAACCTTGGGGACACCTTGGGCAGTCGATCTAGACCGTTTGTATGAACCTCGGGGACACCATATGACAACCTCGGAAGTCATTCTAGGGTGTTTGTATGAACCTTCGGGACACCTTGGGACAACCTCTGAAGTCATTCTAGAGTGTTTGTATGATCCTTGGGGACACCTTGGACAACTTCGGATACATACTAGAGTGTTTGTATGAACCTAAGGGACACCTTGGACAAACACGGAAGTTTTTCTTGAGTTTTTGTATGACACTTGGGGACACCTTGGATAACTTCTGAAGTCATTCTAGAGAGTTTGTATGAACCTTCGGACACGTAAGGACTATCTCCGAAGTTGTTCTAGACTGTTTGTATGAACTTTGGGGATACCTTGGGACAACCTCGGAAGTCATTCTAGAGTGTTTGTATGAACCTTGGGGACACCTTGGGGACACCTTGGGACAACCTCGGAAGTCATTCTTGACCGTTTGTATGAACCTTGGGGACACTTTGGGCCAACCTCGGAAGTCATTCTAGAATGTTTGTGAAGTTAGTTGTAATGGGGAGTAAATAAGAAGACCGGAGATTTGAGTTCTACACGATTTATTTTCATTCGTTTCGTAGTTCACATGTATCCGTTCCCATATCGTTTCCCAAACTAACTCCTCGTCCCCAAAGCGCGCACCGCTTTTATAGCTTCTGCCCATCTTCCCTCTCGCTCCGCGTTACACGCCGTAGCCGCGTTCTCCTTCCTTGCTCATTCTCGCACGTTATTCTTTCCTTCTCGCGCACATTCCGTCGCTCGCGCACGCTTCCTGACTCTTCCCCATTTCACACGGCCTTTCCTCGACAGATCCATCCGCCCCGGAGGATCTCCACTGAAACACAAACACTGATAAGGCTGCACATGCGTTGCTGCCGTCGATGTCCCTTTTGGCCCATCGCCATCGATTTTCACCAAGTCGTACCGATCGTGTGGCCGCACACTCATCACCTTGTTTGGCCCAAGAAATTCAGCCGCATTCTTCCGTCTACGCCCAAACTGCACCTGCTCGATCTTCACCAGTTCTCCTTCCCGGTAAATCGACGCCGACCGCGGTTGCAGCTTGCTGGATTCTCGTAGCACCGCTTGCGCCCTTTCAGTAGAATTCCCGTCGTCTGCTAGCATTCGCCCACAATGCTCACTCCTCACTAACATAATAGAACTCGCGAAAACACTCTCACTTCCTATTATTACGTTCGCTGCTAACTGTTCATCGATCATTCTCTCCAACACTTGTTCCTCTACTAGCGAAGCACGCACTGATTTTTCATCGTGTGAGATGATCTCTTTTTCTACTTGACCCCCCACGCGCTTCGTTGTTTTATTCTCTAAAGCCAACATTTTTACCTCGCTCGCAAATTGGGAGGGAACATCGAGTTCTTCCTCCTTTTCACACACAATTGTAAGCACTTCGATCGCTGGACCACACGGATTGATTTTGACGCCCTCCGTTGTCATCGTCACTCCAAAATAATTCAGAGAATCCCTGCCCAAAACCACCTCATCCGACACGCTTTTGTTTGGCACCACCAAAAAATGTACCCCTTTGAACACATTATTGTCAATCTCGACGTCTGTCGAAAACACACCAAGAGCCTTTGTTTTCAGACCGCCAAACCCACGAAAACACATCAGTGCATCGCTCAGTTTTCTTCCCCCGATCTTCTTATGACAAGCCTCCGTCATAAGATTCCGTTTACTCCCGCTGTCAAACAAAGCATTGACCACTTTTTTGTTCAATACAATTTCGATCGTCGCTATTGTTTCCTCCACAACGTTTATCTCTTCGACAACCACATCTTTGTTTTGCGCACACTCGCTCGCTTTGTGCCCGAACGCTTGGCATACAAAACACTTCGGACCTCCCTGCGCATTTGCACACGCACGCTCTAGGTGGCCTTTGTTCCCACAAATGTAGCATCGCTGCTCCACTCTTTTGTCTCCCTTGCTAGGCAAACTCGCTCGCTTAGCCTCCCCATTGTCCGTCACTCTCTTTTTACGAGCTTTTATAACTTTCTCATAATTTTGCAGCTTGTTTTTCAAATCGCAAATCGTCTGAGCCTCGTACAATAACGATTTGTAAAAATCGTTATCGGTCACACCGTTCACAATATATTCGCACAAACTTGGCTCATCGAGATCGAATTGGAAAGCAATTCGTTGCATCTCATAAATGTATTCCCTCATGGTCTCGGCCGTTCCTTTCTTCCGAGTTGCCAGAATACGGTGTAAGTCGCTCGAACGCACAAACGGTGCAAATTCAGCGATCAATTCTCGCTTCAGCTTCAAATAACTCCCCACATGACGCAAAGAATTCACAAACTTTTCTCGCTGTACCCGTCATCTTTTTGCGACACATAATGAGCCTTTGCTCATCATCCCACCCTGCAGATCGCGAAACGGATTCGAGATTCGATAGCCAATTTCTCACGTCGTGGCCATCTTCCGCGCCAAACGTTTCGATGCTGTCCTCGACGTCTAGAAACGTATACACTCGCTGTGGTCGCTTTGGCGTCGATGCCCTTACAGCCGTTTGAAACAAATAAGAATCGTCGTGGGCGTCCGCATCCACGATTTCTTCTTCTTCGTCCTCAAAATCGGCTTGCGCAACTCCGTCATCATCTTCTTCGTCACCGACACGTTCGTCGTCAGGTTGTGTGTCAGCCTCCCCGCGATTGTGGACACCGTTAACCGATTCGGCACTTTGTCCCCTCCTGGACATTCCAACTATGTTTCCTGACGGATTCATCGCGTGATAGATGACTATCGTGTTAGCCATCTCCGTCTTTCCTCCCGCAGTGGCCAAACCAAGCCTTTCACATTCACGCGTAAGGCCGACCTTAGTGAAAATCTCGCACAATTCCTCTACGGTTGCCATACTTTCGACACACGCACACACACTCACAGTTTTGCTTAAACAAGCCGCACGATTCTCTCACATTTGCTTTGAAAAAAGCGCACTTCCTCACACTTTCCCCACGGTTGCTCACACTTGCTTCGAAAAAAGCCTCACACTTTCCTCGCTGTTGCTTCTAAAAAGCATCACAATTTGCTCACTATTGCTATTCGAAAAGCCTCACAAGTTTGCTTAACAGTAAGCCCCACAGTTTTCTCGCAATTGCTTTAAGAAAAGCCTCACAGGTTTGCTTAAAATAAGCCTCACAAATTTGCTTAAAATAAGCCTCACAGATTTCTCACAATTGCTTTTCGAAAAGCCTCACAGGTTTGCTTAATATAGTAAGCCACACATTTCTCACAGTTTTGCTTAATAATAAGCCTCACATTTCACACAGATTTGCTTTTAGAAAAGCCTCACAGTTTTGCTTTACAAAAAAGCCTCACAATCATCACAATCGTCACAACTGTCTTTGGGATGCTTCCCGGTTGAGCCCCCATGTGAAGTTAGTTGTAATGGGGAGTAAATAAGAAGACCGGAGATTTGAGTTCTACACGATTTATTTTCATTCGTTTCGTAGTTCACATGTATCCGTTCCCATATCGTTCCCCAAACTAACTCCTCGTCCCCAAAGCGCGCACCGCTTTTATAGCTTCTGCCCATCTTCCCTCTCGCTCCGCGTTACACGCCGTAGCCGCGTTCTCCTTCCTTGCTCATTCTCGCACGTTATTCTTTCCCTCTCGCGCACATTCCGTCGCTCGCGCACGCTTCCTGACTCTTCCCCATTTCACATGTTTGTATGAACCTTGGGAACACCTTGGGACAACCTCGGAAGTCATTCTAGAGTGTTTAAAAGAACTTTGAGGACGCCTAAGGACAACCTCGGAAGTCATTATAGAGTGTTTGTATGAAGTTTGAAGATACTTGGGACAACCTCTGAATTCTTTCTAGGGTGTTTGTATGACACTTGGGGACACCTTGGACCACTTTTGAAGTCATTCTAGAGTATTTGTCTGAACCTTGGGGACACCTTCGGACAACCTCGGATGTCATTCTAGGGTGTTTGTGTGATCCTTGGGGACCCCTTGGGACAACCTCGGCAGTCATTCTAGAGTGTTTTTATGAACCTTCGGCCTACTTGGGAAAACCTTCGAAATTATGCTCAAGTGTTTGTATGAACCTTGGGGACACCGTGGAACAACCTCGGAAGTCATTCTAGAGTGTTTGTATGAACCTTGGGGACACCTTGGGACAACTTCCGAAGTTATTCTAGACCGTTTGTATGAACCTTGGAGACACCTTGGGACAACCTCTGAAGTCATTCTAGAAAATTTGTGTGAACCTTGGGAACACCTTTAACAACCTTCAAAGTTATTCTAGAGTATTTGTATGAACCTTGGGGACACCGTGGGACAACCTCGGAAGTCATTCTAGAGTGTTTGTATGAACCTTGGGACACCTTGGGACAACCGTGGAAGTCGTTCTAGAGTGTTTGTATGAACCTTGAGACACCTTGGGACAAACGCCGAAATTAATCGATGATGTTTGTATAAACCTTGGAGACACTTGGGACAACGTCTGAATTCATTCTGACACCTTGGGACAACCTTGGAAGTCTTTCTAGAGTATTTGTTTGAACCTTTAGGGCAACTTGGGGACAGCTTTTAACAATCTCGGAAGGCATTTTAAATAGTTTGTATGAACCTTGGGGACACCTTGGGACAACCTCTGAAGTCATTCTAGTGTGTTTGTATGATCCTGCGGACAACTTGGAGTAATCTCCGAAGTCATTCTAGAGTGTTGGTCTGAACCTTGGGGACACCTTGGGACAACCTCGGAAGTCATTCTAGACTGTTTGTATTAACCTCGGGGACACTTTGGGTCGATTTATGAATCACAATAGAGTATTTGTATGAACGTTGGAGACACTTGGGACAACCTCTGAAGTCATTCTAGTGTGTTTGTATGACACTTGGGGACACCTTGGACCACTTCTGAAGTCATTGCAGAGTGTTTGTATGACCCTTGGGTACGCTTGGGACAACGTCTGAAGTCAGTTTTACACCTTGGACAACCTCGGAAGTCGTTCTTGAGTGTTTTTATCAACCTTGGGGACATTTTGTTCAACCTCGGAAGTCATTCTAGAGTGTTTGTATGAACCTTTGGTAAACCTTTGGACATCCTCGGAAGTCATTCTATAGTGTTTGTATGAACCTTGGGGACACCTTTGAAATCGTCTGAAGTCATAGTAGAGTGTTTGTATGAACCTTGGGAATACCTTGGACAACCACTGAAGTCATTCTAGAGAGTTTGTATAATCCTAGGGGACACCTTGGGACAACCTCGGAAGTCATTCTAGAGTGTTTGTATGAACCTTGGGGACACGTGGAACAATCTCTGAAGTCATTCTGGAATGTTTGTATGACCCCTTGGGACACTTTGGACAACATCTGAAGTCATTCTGGACTGTTGGTACGACCCTGGGAGACACCTTGGACAACCTCGGAAGTCATTCTAGAGTGTTTGTACGAACCTTGTGTGCACCTTGTTTAATATTTGAAATCATAATATATTGTTTGTATAAAACTTTGGGACTCTAGGGACAATCTCTCAAGTCATTCTTGAATATTTGTATGACTCCTGGGGACACATGGGACAACGTCTGAAGTCATTCTGGAGTGTTTGTATGACCCTTGGGGACACCTTGGGACAACCTCGGAAGAGTTAACACGACATCACAGCACCGAAAGCAAAACACCAGCACCGAAACAATGCAACACCATTCATAGCGAAATATGCTATGAACAACAAAGTAATCATCGGAACCAGAACCAGCACCAACATCGTATCAACATCTGGCCAAATCAAATATCTAATAAATAACCGTAGCATAAACATAATAACCATAGCATAAACAATGAAAAGTAGGGAACCGAACATATATAACATGAAATCAGGAAAGTTTAGGCAGTTCTAATCAACATCTTGAGCTCAGAATATGTGCGCGACAAATTGGATAAATAAAATTATTTTTTTATTACAATTCCAACGCATGTGTTCTTAACTGAAGTCATTCTAGAGTGTTTGTATGAACCTTTGGGCCACCTTGAACAACCCATGAAGCCATTCTAAAGTGTTTGTATGAACCTTGGGAAAACCTTGGGACATCCTCTGAAGTCATTCTAGAGTGTTTGTATGAACCTTGGGGACACCTTTGAAATCGTCTGAAGTCATTCTGGACTGTTGGTTCGACCCTTGGAGACACCTTGAACAACCTCGGAAGTTATTCTGAAGTGTTTGTATGGACAATGGAGACACTTGGGACAACCTCAGCAGTTATTCTATTGCAGTTATTATTCAAGGGGACACCTTGGATAACTTCTGAGGTCATTCTAGAGTGTTTGTATGAACCTAGGGACACCTTGGCACAACCTCGAAGTCATTCTAAAGTGTTTGTATGACCCTAGGGGACACCTTTGACAACCTCGAAAGCCATTCTTGAGATATTGTATGACCCTTGGGGACAACTTGGACAAAAGTCTTTTTAGAGTGTTTGTATGAACTTTGGGGACACCTTGGGACAACCTCAGATACATACTAGAGTTTGTATGAACCTTTGAAATACCTTGGGCAAACTCGGAAGTTATTCTTGAGTGTTTGTATGAACAATGGAGATACTTTGGACAACCTCTGAAGTCATTCTAGAGTTTTTTTATGACCCTTGGGGACACCTTGAACAACCCCTGAAGCCATTTTAAAGTGTTTGTATGACCCCTGGGGACACATGGACTACGTTTGAAGTCATTCTTACACCATGGACAACCTCGGAAGTCATTCTTGAGTGTTTTTATCATCCTAGGGGACATTTTGTTCAACCTCTTACAAGTGTTGAAGTGAGTGTTTGTATGAACCTTTTGGGACACCTTGAACAACCCTTGAAGCCATTCTAAAGTGTTTATATGAACCTTGGGGAAACCTTGGGACATCCTCGGAAGTCATTCTGTAATGTTTGTATGAACCTTTGGGACACCTTTGAAATCTTCTGAAGTCATACCAGAGTGTTTGTATGAACCTTGGGAACACCTTGGACAACCTCTAAAGTCATACTAGAGTATTTGTATGATGCTAGGGGACACCTTGGGACAACCTCGGAAGTCATTCTAGAGTATTTTTAAGAAACTTGGGGACTCTTGGGATTATCTCTCAAGTCATTCTGGAATTTTTGTATGACTCCTGGGAACACATGGGAAAACGTCTGAAGTCATTCTGGAGTTTTGGTATGACCCTTGGGGACACCTTAGCGACCTCGGAAGTCATACTAGAGTGTTTGTGTGAACCTTGGAAACACCTTGGACAACCGCTGAAGTCATTCTAGAGTGTTTGTATGATCCTAGGGGACACCTTGGGACAACCTAGGAAGTAATTCTAGAGTGTTTGTATCGAGAGTGTCCTTGGGGACACTTGGGACAGTCTCTGAAGTCATTCTGGAATGTTTGTATAACCCCTGGGGACATTTGGGACAACGTTTGAAGTCATTCTTACACCATGGACAACTTCGGAAGTCATTCTAGAGTGTTTCTATCAAGCTTGGGGACATTTTGTTCAACCTCTTACGTTATTCTAGAGAGTTTGTATGAACCTTTGGGCCACCTTGAACAACCCCTGAAGCCATTTTAAAGTGTTTGTGTTCACCTTGGGTAAACCTTGGGACATCCTCTGAAGTCATTCTATAGTGTTTGTATGAACCTTAGGGACACCTTTGAAATCGTCGGAAGTCATACTAGAGTGTTTGTATGAACCTTGGGAACACCTTGGACAACCACTTAAGTCATTCTAGAGAGTTTGTATGATCCTAGGGGACACCTTGGGACAACCTCGGAAGTCATTCTAGAGTGTTTGTATGAACCTTGGGGACACGTGGAACAATCTCTGAAGTCATTCTGGAATGTTTGTATGACCCCTTGGGACACTTTGGACAACGTCTGAAGTCATTCTGGACTGTTGGTACGACCCTTGGAGACACCTTGGACAACCTCGGAAGTCATTCTAGAGTGTTTGTATGAACCTTGGGTGCACCTTGTTTAATATCTGAAATTATAATATAGTGTTTGTATGAAGTGAGTGTCATTCTAGGATATTTGCATGAACCTTGGGGACATCTTGGTACCACCTCGGAAGTAATTCTAGAGTGTTTGTAGGAACCGTAGAGACGCATGAGACAGGAAGTTATTCTATAGCGTTTGTTTGAACCTTGGGGACACATTGGACAACCTGGGATACATATTAGAGTGTTTGTATGATCCTTGGGAACAACTTGGACAACCTCGGAAGTCATTCTAGAGTGTTTGTATTGTGAGGCTTGCCTTTTGGACATCTCTATTTATTAATTATAGAGAAACACTTTCTCTATCTTTTATTTTAAATTTTATTTTCGGGCAGCACTGCTTTTATTTAAGGGCAGTACTTGGCACATTATATTTTTAACGTGGTCTCACTTAAGCGCGTCGGTCTCTTCCGATCGCCGGATGTCCTTTTCATACTTATTTAGTCCTACACGTGATCTACTGCGCAATTGCATGAATTTCTTTTTATTTCTTACCTAACTTCTAACGCTACCTATTTTTAATTGTGCACCATATGTGCAGAAGACTTATGCTTATCTGCCTATAATATTTTGCTATAAATTTATGGGATATTCTGTATTTATAAAATAAAAACTATGTTTTATAAATGTAATCGTGCGACTTATCCTATTCATCATTTTTGTATATGTAGTTGTCTTGCATCTAATTTTCCCCTACGTCCCTTTGGACTAATGCGCAATTTCATGAATCCTTTTTAATTTATCAAAGTATCCGTTGTACTACTAATTCTATATTATGTTATTTATGTGAACATTAATTGTAGGTATGGAAGTATAATATTTGTTTATGAAATTAAGCCTAAATTATGCAATCCTTTAATAAAATCATAACGCTTTCATAGTGTTCGTGTCAACTCAGTATTCTATGAGTGAACTCGTATTCCTTCTGAATTTCCCCTATCTATTCCTTTCCTTTTCGAGTTCATGGTTTTGGTCTAAGCTACAATTATTTCTTGTGTACAATATTCTTTAATCTCTTAAGTTCATGCTAAACGTGATCATAATGGTTGTTTAGGATTGAAATGCGCCAACATATAGGTAATTTGATTTACACCGTAGTTAAGCCATAAAACCAATAGCAGCGCCATCTCAAGGCAATGACACAACTACTCCCCTTTTCACTATAGCGCCATCTACGTAGTTAGTTATGCAAATCATGGGGTCAAAGGGTGGTGTCTTGACTAATAATTAGGAAACATTTGTATGTCCACGGAAAGAGGGGAAATGAAGCCAGCGTACAAACCCAAAAATGTAAACATCGCTACCGGAACACAGCACGTTGTAATAAGTACCCCAAGAAATACATGCAGAATTTAGTTAACAGCACAGATTGCGGAGTCAGAATTTATTATTCTACATCTTCAAATCACCCAGCTGGCAAATCTTGTACAGAGTCCTTGGCGGGTAGCTCTTACTTGACACTTGTCAGCGCTCTCAGGTGTATTTGGTATCGTGCTGATTTTTGCTCCCTTTGAAACTCGAATCGCGAGTTTAAGGTTATCTAGTGTAGGGCGCAATCCTACACATTTTGGTCCTTCGAGCCGGATAGCCGGAAACCCTTAAATTCCGGTATGTTACGTAGTAAAGTGAAGTAACAGTGAAAAAGTGAAGACATGCCAAACATGGCGGTAAACATTCTTCGAACCAGTGACGACGACATCTGATGAATTACTTCCTTTGGTGGTGCGCGTTGACTCGGGCAACGGCACACGGCTGGCCAGCGCAGGTTCATCCACTGGCAGCCGATTCTTCCCTTCGTGGTGCGCGTTTTTTCGGACAACGGCACACGGTTGGCCAGCGCAGGATCATCCACTGGCAACCGATTCTTCCCTTCGTGGTGCGCGTTGATTGGTCAACGGCACACGGCTGGCCAGCGCAGGTTCATCCACTGGCAGCCGACTCATCCCTTCGTGGTGCGCGTTGATTTGGACAACGGCACACGGTTGGCCAGCGCAGGATCATCCACTGGCAACCGATTCTTCCCTTCGTGGTGCGCGTTGATTTGGACAACGGCACACGGTTGGCCAGCGCAGGATCATCCACTGGCAACCGATTCTTCTTTACGTGGTGCACGTTGATTTGGTCAACGGCACACGGCTGGCCAGCGCAGGTTCATCCACTGGAAGCCGACTCATCCCTTCGTCGTGCGCGTTGATTTGGATAATTGATTGGGCCTTGGCTGGCCCAGCGCAGGTTCATCCACTGGCAGCCGACTCATCCCTCCGTGGTGTGCGTTGATTCGGACAACGGCACACGGCTTGCCCAGCGCAGGATTCATCCACTGGCAGCCGACTCATCCCTTCGTGGTGCGCATTGACTCGGACAACGGCACACTGCTCACTCAGCGTGAGATTCATATCATCATTCGGCACATTTCATTGGAAATCATTGTATCGCAAAAAATCAGCGTCGAATTAAGTAATGCCAACAACTCGATCCACATCGAAGCGTACGGAAAGCCAAGCAATGCAATCAGAAAGCGCAACACCTCAGCCTGAGATGCAAGCCTCGCACTCAAAAACACAAGCTGAAGCCATGGAGTTCAAAGCGAAAGCAGTTGTTGAACAATCATTCCATGATGTAGAGTTTTCTACTAACCAACGCGAGCTGAAGATGTTGCGACTGCATCATTCTAGTCAGCAGCGAAAACTCACAAAGTTGCTGGAAGATGTCACAACAACACCAGTAAATGCAACTACATTCAACGTGAAATAAAGTTACCTGCAAGATCTAAAAGCAAAACAAACAGAGATCTTTGAGAAAATAGTAGCCCTGGACCCAATAGACCTCGAAAACGACTTTTCTGACGACGAAGCATGTGCTTGTATGTACATGAAGTTAGACACCATGATAGCACACGGAACTCCAATTGCTGCAGCTACTGCAGTGACTTCCGTGGTATCTTCTTCATTACATCATCTGAACATCCCAATGCCAACATTTGATGGAACATATGAACAGTGGCCTAAGTTCAAGGCCATGTTCCTGGATATTGTGAAGGAATCTAGCGCATCGGATGCGGTGAAGTTACATCACCTTAACAAGGCCTTGATTGGAAAGGCTAGTGGCGTGCTGAATGCAAGTCTCATCGCAGGCAACAACTTTGCAAGTGCATGGCAATTGCAGGAGGATCGCTTTGAAAATCCTCGCGTGATCGTGGACAGGCACATCGCGGGATTATTGCAGATGAAACCCGTGGTCAAGGAGTCTGCACGCGGGCTGCGCGAGTTGCTGGAATGTTGTAAAACTCATGTAGATGGTCTATCCTACATGAAGAAAGAAGTTGATGGAACCAGCGAATTAATCATCACCCACATCTTGACTTCATGTTTTGAACCTGAAACAAGGAGGCTGTGGGAGCGGACGATGAACCGAGGAGAGTTTCCGAAGCTGAAGACAACATTGGATTTTTTGTGCAGACAGTGCGATGTGCTGGATCAGTGTGGCTCTGAGAGAGGCGAAAGAGGCGACAAAGGCAAAATGGTGAGCGCCAAGGTGTACACAGCTTCCATTCAAAACTGCAAGCTCTGCAACGATGATCAGCACAACATCGTTCACTGCCCTGAGTTTTTGGCGTTATCAACACGAGAGAGACAGATCAAGGCTCAAGAACTTCGTCTTTGTTACAATTGCCTTGGAGCTGGTCACTCTTCACGACGATGCGAATCAAGGAGGACATGCCGTAGATGCAATAAACATCATCACACGTTGCTTCATTTTGAGCAACCTGTTGAAATGCCAAGTTCTGAACACGTAGCAACCGCGTCACATCAAGAAGAAGAGACATCAGGAACAGGGTCATCATCTTCAAGCAGCCCATCATCACCTCAGATTGTCTTGAGTGTGCAAGGAGCAGCAAAATCTACCGTCCTGTTATCGACAGTGCTTTTGAACATCGTGGACGATCAAGGAACGAATCATCAAGCTCGTGCACTACTAGACAGTAGCGCACAATCGAACTTCATTTCTGGACGACTGGTGCAGCTGCTACGATTGCCACGGAAGATAGTGAACATTCCGTTGTCGGGCATAGGTGGCAGTTCAACCATAAATGTGCGACATTCGGTAAGAGCTACAATACGATCACGTTGTTCCGAAGACGTCTTCACTTTGGATATGTTGGTCTTGGCTACCCCGTCGGCATCTTTACCAACCCAACCGGTAGACATCAGTAGCTGGAACATCCCGGAAGACTACATCTTAGCTGATCCCACCTTTAACCAGCCAGGACGTGTTGACATCATCCTTGGAGCAGAACTGTTTTACGAATTCCTGAAGGAGCGCCGCGTGTCATTTGGTCTGCATCGTCCAATATTGAAAGAATACAAATTTGGTTGGATAGTCAGTGGCAATGCACTCATCGAACCAGCATCTGATCCAGTAGTGTGTGCTACAGCTTTAATCACGGATAACTTGAGCATGGTGGCAGCAGAGGACAACGCTGAAATGTACTTGTCACATCATCCAGTTGTCAGCAACGCAGTCATCAGACATCGTAGTGATCTTCAAAGTGGCCTGCGAAACGGAGTAATCGAAATTCAGGATGACGAGTTAAGGGTCGGACGGGCCAAACGAGAAGGAGCATCCGTAGCTGACGTCATCTATCCTAAATCATCAGAGAGAGCAGCTGAGACATCTACAAGTGATTCTACCGCAGTCTGTCTTGGTAGCAGTGACTTTGGTGGCATCATATCAGCAACGGGTATACCAAGAAACCACGATTGGGAACTTTGGGCACGATTTAGAACATCACTATAATTGATACGTAGATCAATTTCGTCGTGCACACGTGTGCCATTTTACATGGATTTGTCATTAATTCACTGAGTTATTAATCTTTCATATGGAACTAAAGGAACACGAATCAGGGTAGATCTATCACAGAGCGAGATTGCTTTGCATGAAATTAAATTGTTCCAAGGTGGCAGGATGTTTAGGATTGAAATGCGCCAAAATATAGGCAATTTGATTTACACCGTAGTTAAGCCATAAAACCAATAGCAGCGCCATCTCAAGGCAATGACACAACTACTCCCCTTTTCACTATAGCGCCATCTACGTAGTTAGTTATGCAAATCATGGGGTCAAAGGGTGGTGTCTTGACTAATAATTAGGAAACATTTGTATGTCCACGGAAAGAGGGGAAATGAAGCCAGCGTACAAACCCAAAATGTAAACATCGCTACCGGAACACAGCACGTTGTAATAAGTACCCCAAGAAATACATGCAGAATTTAGTTAACAGCACAGATTGCGGAGTCAGAATTTATTATTTTACATCTTCAAATCACCCAGCTGGCAAATCTTGTACAGAGTCCTTGGCGGGTAGCTCTTACTTGACACTTGTCAGCGCTCTCAGGTGTATTTGGTATCGTGCTGATTTTTGCTCCCTTTGAAACTCGAATCGCGAGTTTAAGGTTATCTAGTGTAGGGCGCAATCCTACACAATGGTATTGCTATCATGAATAATCAGAGGTGTCGAATTGTATATTACACCTCCTCCGTAAAGAAATGAAAAGTATGAATGTAATGAAATACTTTTCATGCTTTTATCAATCTGTTCTTATACACTATTGATTGTTTCCTTGTAATTCTGTTTTTTATTACACAGTTTGGATCTTGTATTCTTATAACAGTAAATGGTCCTATATATTCTGGGTCTAGCTTTTTTCTATTTTCATTTTTTAACTAAACCAACTCTCTTATGCTACTATTTATTGGGTTGATATTTTGATGTAATGTTTTTAGTCTTTTATTTTTTTTTTGTTCAATTTATCTTTTTCTAGCAAATTCATTGCACTTTTGTAATTTATATTTTAATTCATTGTAGTATGCTTCAATGAATTCATTGCTCTGTAATGGGATCCGAAGCCCTCCGAGGGATAACACAGGCTCTCCCATCCAACTCCTATTCCGACACGTCCTCGTCGTGCAGAATGGTAACATATCCATACAACATGGTAACATATCCTCCATATATCCTAGCTTGGGTACATGGGCTAGATCCAACCCCTTGGGCGGTTGGTGGCATATGGCGAACCAGGAGGGGGTGGGTATCCCGGGAAACTGGGTGCCTGAACGTCGGGGGGGCAAACCGACGCTAAATAAAACGGCCACGTGAGCGCAGGGCCAGTCACCCAGTCTCACGGAACAACTGACTACAGAAAGCAACAGAAGGATACGAAACGAACTCAACGATACCGACCCGATGCAATGCCCCCGCACAACGATTAAAATGGGCTCATGGAACGTACGCACTCTTAGCAAAGCCGGAGCCTTGAAACAACTTGATGACGTCCTAGCCACACTGAGCATGGACCTCGTAGCTCTAAAAGAGATTCGGTGGCTAGGGAACGGTGTGCACCACAGGCGTGGTAAGCATTGTTACGACATTTACTACAGCTGCCACGACCGCCACCGCGTGCTCGGAAGGGGTTTCGCCGTAGGTCCCCGGATGAAATCCGTAATCATAGATTTCAAGGCTATATACGATAGGCTATGCACCCTGCGCATACGAGGTAAATTTTTTAATGTCAGCCTCATAAACGTTCACGCCCCTACCGAAGAGAAAGAGGAAGAGGAGAAGGACCTTTTTTACGGCCGCCTCGCTAGAACTATAGATGCGTGCCCCAGGCATGACCTCCTAATCATCCTGAGGGACTTCAACGCAAATTCGATAGGGAGCCAATATACCGCCAATACACTGGCTGTCACAGTCTGCATGAGCACAGTAACAATAATGGTAGTAGATTGGTCCAGTTCGCCGCAGCGAACAATCTGGTTGTAGGAAGTACCAAATTTGCGCGCAAGAAAATCCACAAGGTTACATGGGCGCACCCTGATGGAGAATCCTTCAACCAGATCGACCACGTGTTAATAAACCGCCGACAACAGTCGAGTCTGTTAAATGTCAGAACATATCGAGGAGCCAATATCGATTCCGATCACTACTTGGTTGGCTTAGTGATACGTTGTAGAATCGCCCACCTCGGCGCCAATTGGGGCGGAGAAAACACGCAGCCTCGGCTCAACACGGACTCTCTAAGGGACATTACTTTCCAACAGGAATTCAAAGCCGCTTTAGAAGAGTCTCTACTACCAGAAAACAGATATGAAACTACGAGCGAGAGGTGGAACGCTCTAAAAACAAAAATAATAAACTGTGCAAGAAATATACTCCAACCACGTCGTCGCAACACCAAATCTGGCTGGTTCGACGATGAATGCAGACAAGTAACCGAACGTAAGAATACTGCATACCGAGCAATGCAGCAACGGCATAGAACGCGGGCATGCGCAGAGGAATATTCACGGCTCAGACGCGAAGAGAAACGAGTTCACCGCTCTAAGAAGCATGCTTTGGTAGAGCAAAACATGCGGGAACTCGAGCAAACCAGAGAGGCGTACGGACTGACACGAAAGTTTTATCAAGCGATAGCAGGTCACCGAAACAACGTTGTACCTAAGGTTACCTGCTGTCGCAACAAGGATGGAGATCTAGTTAGTAACCAGCCAGAGGTCCTCTCGCGGTGGGCTCAGTACTTTGATGAATTACTCAACGACCAGCTAAACGAACAGCTAGAAGCGCCACTAGCAGATAGTGCCATGCTACTGCCACCTAGCATAGAAGAAACACGAAAGGCTATCCGTCGGCTGAAAAATAACTAGGCACCCGGAACCGACGGAATTGCAGCTGAACTGGTCAAGAATGGAGGTGCACGACTAGAAAACGAGATTCATCAAATTGTTACTGAGGTGTGGGATAGCGAATCGATGCCTTGTGATTGGAATCTCGGCATCATCTACCCCATATACAAGAAGGGAGATAGGTTGGACTGCAACAACTACAGGGGTATTACGGTGTTGAATACCGCTTGTAAAATATTCTCCCTGATCCTTCAGGATCACCTTGTCCCGCACGTCGAAGAGATAGTTGGAAACTATCAAAGAGGATTCCGAAACGGAAAATCAACCACTGATCAGATCTTCACCATGCGGCAGATATTGGAGAAGATGGCTGAATACAGAAGCGACACATACCATCTCTTCATAGACATCAAAGCCGCATACGATAGCATAGCCAGGGTAAAACTGTACGACGCTATGAGCTCATTTGGAATCCCGGCCAAACTGATAAGGCTAGTTAGAATGACTATGACCAACGTCACATGCCAGGTGAGGGTGGATGGAAAACTCTCAGGACCTTTTGCTACCACCAAAGGTCTGCGCCAGGGGGACGGGCTTGCCTGTCTCCTATTCAACTTGGCGCTAGAGAGGGCCATCCGCGACTCGAGGGTGGAGACTACGGGAACCATCTTCTATAAGTCAACCCAGATCCTGGCATACGCTGATGATATAGACATCATTGGTCTGCGGCTCTCCTATGTAGCAGAAGCCTACCAAGGGATTGAGCAGGCGGCAGAGAGCCTCGGATTGTAGATAAACGAGGCAAAGACCAAACTGATGGTGGCAACATCAGCGGACCTACCAACAAATAATCCGAATCTACGTAGGTGTGATGTACAGATAGGTGAACGCACTTTTGAAGTCGTCCCAGAATTCACCTATCTGGGGTCAAAGGTCAGCAACGACAACAGTATGGAAGCTGAGTTGCGCGCAAGGATGCTGGCGGCCAACCGGTCATTCTACAGCCTGAAAAAGCAGTTCACCTCAAAGAACCTGTCGCGACGGACGAAGCTGGGACTATATAGTACCCATATAGTACCAGTACTCACATACGCCTCTGAGACATGGACACTGTCCAAATCTGACGAAACCCTCTTAGCCGCGTTCGAGAGGAAGATGCTCAGAAGGATAATTGGCCCCGTATGTGTGGAAGGACAATGGAGAAGCCGCTATAATGACGAGCTATACGAGATGTACGGCAACCTCACTGTCGTACAGCGTATCAAGCTCGCCAGGCTCCGGTGGGCTGGCCATGTTGTACGCATGGAAACGGACGACCCAGCCCGTAAAGTCTTTTTAGGCCGTACACAAGGACAGAGGAGGCGTGGTAGGCCCAAATTGAGGTGGCAAGATGGCGTGGAGGAGTCCGCCATTAAGGCCGGGATAAAGGACTGGAAGACGAAGGCGCGAGATCGTGAGCGGTTTCGGACACTCCTGAGGCAGGCCAAGACCGCAAAGCGGTTGTAGCGCCGGATAAATAAGTAAGAAAGGATGCTTCAATGTTATACACAGGATCAATGTTATTTTTATATATTTCCTGAGGCAAATTTGCTGTCCTTTCGAAAACTAATTCGTATGGAGTATAATTTGTTTCTGAGTGTGGTGTTGTGTTATAGACAAATTGATAGAATTTCGTCCAAGCATCCCAATCATCGTGGTGTTCATTTGTAAATATTCTAAGATACACATTAAGACTTCTGTGGTTCCATTCTAAGCATCCAATTGTTTCAGGATGATAAGCTGTCGCGAATGTTTGTTTGATTTTTAAAATTTTAGCTATTTTGCTCAAAACTTCATTATTATATTGTAGCATATCTGCTATACAGAACTTATTATAATACACACTATCAGCTATAGACACATTGTAACACACTTTAGAAAGCCAAATCACACCATTGTTACACATTCATTATAACACATTCAGCAAATCAGATCATACCATAGCACCGCAACCGGAAGAGTTCAGGCCGTCCATTCAAACAAATAACAGACGTGACACACTTATCAAAAACAACCGAAACGGGCAACATAAGCAATTCAAGCGTTACTGCAGCAAAGTGGACAAACAGAGAACGCATAGCAACTTATTGCTAAAAGCGCAGTGTAGGCAAAGATTGACGAACGCACCCGTTCTTTAGCTAGAACAGTTTATACTTTCCAGAACCTTCGTAAAAACATAGACACCTCACTCCAATATAATGTATAAATTGCACCTCATATCAATAACCTTTAATTAGGACAAAAACACATTCCAAAACCAAATGTACGAAACTTATTGAGTATAAATAAAACCAAATCCGACCGTGGTAGGTCAGATTCGTTCGGACTGCCAAGATAGGACGTTACGCTTCCAAATACTTCGCCTTCCAACTTAGTTCAAGAGTTAAGTTATGTCCCCCTACCCAAGGTAAGGCTTCTAAACTCCAACGTTTCCAGTAAGGGAAACCTCCTAAAGGTTTCTATGATCGCCTGGACGATCAAGTGTTGAAAAGTCCGCTTCGAACAAAAGTGTTATTCCACCTCGGCTCATGTCAGTAAAAACTGACCTACCGCGACGGTACTTGAGGTACAGCTGTACGCTCATCATATGGCGACCGTAGCTATCGCCTAACCCATTACAATATTTTGTGCCTTGATCTGATTTCTGTTCCAAAAAATTTCCATAAGTAAGAATAAAATTTTCGACTAAAACATTTCCAATTGTGTCGGCTTCTTTGTTTTGTTGTGATATGATTACGACATATTTAGTAAGATCACATTGAATTGTGATTGCATACCTATTGTTGTTTATGGTCTTTGGTAATGGACCTACGGTATCGATTCATATGACTGAAAAGGGTTTGGATAGCGTTGAGGTTATTATCATATTTTCTTTAGTATGTTTTGAACTTTTGTTCATTTTGCAAGTCTTACATTCTTTTACATAATTCTTAATGTATTCTTTCATATTTTTCCATTTAAAATTTTCTCGTAGTTTCATATATAACCTATACTGTCCTATATGTCCTCCTGTATAATTTTCATGGTAACTTTTGATAATTTTATGAATTTCCTGTTCATCCTGGATCCATTTTGGTGGATCGAACACAATTATTTCGAAACCGAGAATGGCTTTATCTGCTATTTCCTTTATATTTTCATACTTGAAGTATTTGAACAAACCATCTTCACTTGAGATAGATAACTTGTCTCTGTTAAAACTTCTAGCTATTTGACAAACTTCTAGAATAGCAAATTGTAAGCTTTGACTTCCATTTTGAAAGTTGTCGAAATCAAGAGGGATTGTGAGATTATGAAGTTGCTTATTATAGTTATTATTGCATACCTTTATGCCAATTTCTTTATTCTTAACTTCTGTGTTAATTTTTATTATTTTGTTTACTTCTGATGGTCTGTCTGTTTTCCATACTACTGGTCTTACTGTTTCTGATTTGTTTTGGTTTACTTTTATTTGAGTTTTGTCCTTTTTTGAGTTATTTTGAATCATTGCCCTTTTATTTACTTTTAGAATTGAATTTTCTTTAAAATTTTTAAAGTTTGTGTCTTTTACGGTTGGGATTAATGTTTTAAGTTCATTTGAATTTGTGATTATCCTTGATAAAGCATCTGCTACTACGTTGCTTTTCCCTGCTACGTATTGAATATCGAAATCGAATTCTTCTAGGTCTAATCTCATTCTTGTGAGTTTTGATGATGGATTTTTCATTCCGTATAAGTAAACTAAAGGTCTATGATCTGTTTTAATAATGAATTTAGTTCCGTACAGATATGGTTTAAAATGGTTAACGGCCCAATGTATTGCTGTTTGTTCCTTTTCAATTATTGATTTTGACTTTTCACCTTTTGTGAATGTTTTACTTGCATATTCTATTGGTAGGTCTCTTCCTTCGTGATTTTGAGATAGAATTGCTCCGCATGCTACATCTGAAGCATCTGTTGTGACTATAAATTGGTTTGTGAAATCTGGATATTTTAGTATAGTAGGTGATAATAAAAGTTTTTTAAGCAAGTCAAATGCTTTTTGACATTGATCATTCCATTCAAAGATTTTACCTTTCTTTAATAAATTGTTGAATGGTTTAGCTATGTTAGCAAAATTATTTATAAATCTCCTATAATAATTGCAAAATGCTACGAAACTTCGTACTTCATCTATATTTTTGGGAATAGGGAATTTTATTACAGTTTCATATTTGGATTCATCAGGAAGTGTTCCTTGATCAGTAATTTTATGTCCCAAGTATGTAACTTCTGATTTGAAAAATCTACATTTTTCCGGATTCAGTTTTAGGTTATAATGTCTTAATCTTTGAAAAACTTTTATTAAATTATCTGAGTGATTATTAATGGAATTGCCTATGACTATAATGTCACCAATATACACAAAAGCAAATTTCTGTTGTTAAACCTGCCATGGCTATTGCCGTCATTCTTTAAAAACTATTTGGGCTTATATTCAATCCAAATGGCATTCTTGTAAATTGGTAATGTCCTTTTGTCGTTGAGAATGCTGTGTACTTTCTTGAATCTTTTTCCAAAGAAATTTGATGAAATCCTGACATCAAATCTAGTGTACTTAAGTATTTGGCCCTTCCTAGATGATCAAGAATTGTGTCTATTCGTGGTAACGGGAATTTATCTGGTAATATTTTTTTGTTGAGCTGTCTAAAGTCGACAACTAATCTCCATTTTTTTCATTATCTGATTTCTTAGGGACAAGAAGAATTGGCGAATTGTAAGGAGATACTGAATGTTCAATGATATTATTATCTAACATTTGATCAATTTATTTATTTATTTCTTCTGTTTGAGAATGAATTCGCTTATAGTTAGGAATGTAGATTGGAATGTTATTTTTAAGAATAATTGATTGTTGATAAAAATTGTTTATTGTTATGTTATCATCGTTTAAACAAAATATATCTGGGAATTCTGAAATAAGTGTAACTAATTGTTGTTGTATGAAGCTTGGAATGTTTCTGGCATTTATTTTATTTAGAATTGTATTAATTCTAACTTTGTTATTACATTTATATTCTGATGTTTTGTAAACATAGTTATTATCTAGAGGTTCTATTAAAGGTTTAAATGAATTACTGAGGGTAACATTATTTTTAGTAGTATTTAGGATTTTGATGTAGGGATTGGTTTTTGAAATAATTGTATTACCACAATATATTCTAGGTTGAATTTCTTGTGCTTGAACTAAAGAATCATTTATTATGCCTTTAATTGGAATTTAATGAATAACTTCACTTCTTCCTGGGATAATCAATCAATTGATCTCAATTGATTCTTTAACTATTTTGCCATTTATCGAGAACACGAATTGTTCGTACTTATAATCAATCACACATAGGTATTTCTTAAGAAAATCTCTTCCTAATTTTACACTTGTTTCAATATCTACACTATCGGGTACTAGATGGAATTTATGCTTGATCAATGCATTATTGAAAGACATAATGCAGTCTACAGTTCCTAATGTTTTTAATTAATCATTTGTAATTCCTATCAGTTTAATTGTATTGTTTCGAATTGCAATTTGTTGCGAATTGATTTTGCTTATTTTTAGTAATGAGATGGCTGCTCCAATATTTATAAATAGAGTACTATAATTTTGATTCAAATTTACTCTGATGAAATTATTGCATGCACGGTTCATTGTGAAAACAGGCAGTCGTTCTGTGGCTGCCTGGTTTGACCAAAAAATCTTTGTCTTGATCTTCTGAATCGTATGCTACCGCTACTTTTTGAGCTTGTTCTGTAGGTATATTTTGCTGTTTGAAATTAGTAGAGGGGTTATTTCTGTAATTTGGATTGTATACGTGATTTTGATTAGAGTTAAATTCTGTCCTATTGTTGTTATACCTGTTTCTTTATTGATTATTGAAGTTTCTACGATATGGGTTGTTGTATGGTGTGTTTTTACGATTGTTATAGAAATTTCTGTAGAATAACATATCATTTTTTCTGTTTGGATATATGATCCGATTTCTGTTTGAACCATATTTGTTGATGCCTTGACTTCGCATCCTATCTCTATTGTAAGTTTGATGATAACTTTGATTGTTGATGGACAAATCTGTGCTGAATTGTTCTCTGTTTCATTTTCTTACAGCTTCTGAGTAACTTGTGACATGGTTTCGAATTGGCCAACTTTTAACAAAATCTTGGTTTCGGGATTATTGAGTTTATCTACCAATGTACTTTCCCCAATTTTCATTAGCTTTCCCAGTCATGTCATTAGCTATATTTTCTGGGATATTTTGATCCAAATATAGCCCTTTTAGCTTAGTTGTTAAGGTTTCTACTTCACTGCAGAGAGTGGTAGTGTTATGGTTTTTAACCCACTTTAATTGGTTTATAACTTTTTCGGGATTGATTTTTTCCTCGCACCTTGATTTCACATTGGCTATCAGCTCTTCTTATGTGTTAATTGTATTTGGTAGTCCCAGTCTTGCTTTGCCTGTAAGCCTTGTTTTAATTAACTTGACGAGTAGAGAATTGGTTTTGGTTGGTTTAATTTCTTTTAGCAGATTTATGGAATCTAAAAAGCTTTCCAATTATCTGCTGAGTCATTATAAATTTGCACCAAGGAAGTTGCTGTTCTAATGTCGAACATTGTTTTTGATTCTTCAAGCGCCATGTTTACTGTTTGGGAAGTATTTAAATTAGCCTTTTGTATTAAAAGCTTCTTGATGTCTTTAGTCAATCTTTTTGTTTCTTCAATTACTTCAAAATAAAATTCCTTTCTTAAAACTTCTTGGAGATCAATCAGACAAGTATTGATGTTTTAAATTGCATCTTCAGCTAAAATTTTATAAAAATTTAAAGAAGTTGGTCTAAATTTTCTTATATGTCTTAATTTGTATTCGACACCTTGTAATTGGAACACTTTATCTCCCAAATTATCCATAACAATCCTTCACTGACGGATTGAACGGACGGAGGGAAGATTAGTATTTTGCCTCATGAAATACGTAAAAATTTGTAATCTTATTTTTTTTGCATTGAAAAAATATAAATTTGTTCTTTTGTTTTATTTTTATTTTTTTTTTTCAGTGTATCTGTAATTTGTTTTTTTAGTATTCAACCCAATGATATAAATACAATGCCTAGCTAACGGGATATTTACCTCTCGAATTGACAGTTGTCAGATACCGCGCCGCGTGCTGTACTGCTCTGCCTCGGTGTTGCTTAGCTGTTTCTCTTGCAGTTTTACCACGGTTGTAATGCTCACGGTGCTGTAGTTCAGTGGTTTGTTGGAGGTTTTGGTGTAACTGCTTGTAATTAACTCAACACGCTGATGTTTCGTTCGTGGTTGTAACTGCTTCAAATCACTAAGATTTCACTCGCTGGTTTTACTCGCTTCAATTTCACTCGCTGGTAGCGTCACTGTTTCTTCCTGGTTTCACTGTTATCACAGGTTGTTCTTTTAATGCCAGCTGCTTGTATTGGTTAGAATTGGTGTTGTTTTTTTTTCATTTCACCGATGGATCACATCTATTTATCGTAGGTACATAATATCACCGTATGCACTTCACATTATGTTTGTTTACTTTCGGGGTTATTAGTGCTGTTCTTCAATGCATTTAGCAATGTGGTATATTGTTGTTGCTAATCTTTGCAGTGTACATAATATCACTGTTTGCACTTCATATTATGTTTTACTTTTTTTTTTCTTTTGGCTCAACTACCGTTGCCGGTCAAGGCCTGCCTGTACCACACTACTTGTGGGTTTGGCTTTCAGTGACTTTCAGTGATGTTTTACTTACGGGATTATTATTGCTGTTGGGATTATTAGAGCTGCTCTACAATACATTTAGCCATGCAGTCTATCGTAATTGCTAATTTTTGCAGTAGTGCGAACATTTTTTTTCTGTGTCGGATTATTTTGTAGTAAATATTGGCTGAGTTTTATCACACGATTTATCGAATTCCGTTTCACAGGATCCTTTACAAACTGGACCAAGTATTTCGCATGTTCCAACAGGTAAATCACTTGCAATTTATGCGCGCTTTTTGCCATTTCTCACTAAATATGCGAATATGTTATAACTCACTGTCACGAATGTCACGAATGTCACGATTGTTACGATTGTCACGGTCGTTACGATTGTCACGGTCGCCATGTGGGGTTTGCCTTTCGGACATCTCTATTTATTAATTATTGTGATAAATTATCACTAAAAAGTTGGCTGTGAAATACGGATTGCCGAAAGCCGAAGAGAATGGATAAACCGTTGTGTTCTTTGCGCCAATCAATTTGCTACTGTTTATTCACTTGTCATTTTTATTTACATAGTTCATTTGCTAGTTCATTTCATCCTAATCCGTAACTGATCTAGTTCAATTGAAATATTTCACCATTTGAAACAATTCATGAAAACTTGCAAGTTCAATTATTCCAATTTTCTAAACTAACTACAATTCAATTTAATTCAATTTCCAACATTCCGGCCACCAAAGAAAGTATTTCTTTAAATTATCTGAGAAATTAAATTGTAAAGTATTAAGAAAAAGGAAGTAGTTCTGCCTAAATTCTCCTGATCAGTAAATGTTGTGCATGTGTTGATCTGTCACTGAGTGTATAGTGTCGTGTGTATGTGCGGTGTGATTGTTTACATTTGTATCCTCGTGGTATTTCGCCTATCATTTCATTTTTTGCACGAATCGAGGTTAGGAAGTATCGCAATTCTAGCTGTGGCTCGAACAATCTGTTTTCCTGCTGCTGTGTATAGTGTTACAACCCTAACGATACCGTCCTTTCCTGGGTGTAACTTTGTGATCCTTCCCATAGGCCATAAGGTAGGTGGCACATTATCTTCCTTGATTATTACCAGTTGTCCCTCTTTTAGCTGTACCGGTTGAGCCATGGAATGTTTTGCGCGGGCCTGAAGCTGTTGTAGGTATTCCGGATACCAACGCGACCAAATGGATTGCAAATGTTTTTGCACTAAGTCGAACTCCTTCAACCTATTCGCTGGAACCTGGCTTCTATCAACTCGCGGTAGTGACAACATGTTTGATCCAACTAAAAAATGTCCTGGGGTTAGCGGTTCCGTATCTGAAGGATCACTCGGTAATGGAACTAAAGGTCGAGAATTCATGCACAGTTCAACCTCAGCTAACAATGTGACCATTCCTTCCTGAGTAAGGCTCGTGCTACCTAGCGTGCGGATGAGATGTTGTTTCGCTGACCGTACTGCCGCCTCCCACAAACCACCGAAGTGGGGTGCCCTAGGTGGAATGAATTTCCACTGGATTTCGTTGTTGCTGCACCAGTTAAACACCTCGCTACGCTCCTGTTCACTGCACTTGAACATTTCATAGAGGCGATGTAACTCGTGTGCAGCTCCCTTGAATGTGGTAGCGTTATCAGAATGCAGCTCAGCAACCTTCCCTCTGCGAGCCACGAAACGCCTTAATGCTGCCAGGAAAGCTGTTGTAGTGAGGTCACTCACTAATTCGATGTGGACAGCTCTAGTTGCAAAGCACACGAAAATAGCGATGTATGCTTTCGTCGGACTTCGATTACGTACAGGTGATTTTAGGTAAACCGGTCCACAGTAGTCGATGCCAGTAACCGAAAACGGCCTTGTTGGTGAAACCCTTGAAACAGGAAGATCGGCTATGGCCTGTTTCACCAGCGTGGGTTTGGCCTTGAAGCATCTGTGGCACCGATGATAAACAGCCTTCGTAAGATTGCGTTCACCGATTATCCAAAACCGTTGACGAAGGATGGATAGTAAATGTTCTGGTCCAGAATGCATGTACTTCTGATGGTATGCCTCTGCCAATAGCGTGGACAGCTGATGCTTCGAAGACAGTATGATTGGATGCTTGGTTGAATCGGGTAAATTTGCATTGCTAAGTCGACCCCCAACACGCATGATTCCTGCTTGGTCGATAAATGGCGATAACCATTTTAGCTTCGAGCTACGTGATAGCTCCTTACCATTTGCGATATGGTGTCGATCCTCTGCAAACGAATCCTGCTGGGCTAAGTGACACAACCATAACTCGGAATGATCTAAATCATCGCTTGTAAGTGGCGGAACTGAAGCAATGAGATCCTGAATTGTGCCATTCGTTGTAAACCTTTCCGATGGTTTCTTTGCCCTCAAACTTTGAATGAACCGCAAACAGTATGCAGCAGTTCGACGAAGTTTTAGGTAAGTAGAAAAACGTGAAAATAATCTGCTGTTAAAGTTGTTCACGGTGGCTACTGCAGCAACTGGTAATTTTACTTCTCGTTCCTCTTCCGTTGATTCGCCTTCTTCTCTTACAGGTTCTCTTTGTGGCCAGTCGTCTTCCATGCCACTAAGCCAACGTGGTCCATGCCATCACCGATGACATGATTGTAGTTTGTCCGGAAGAAGACCACGCGAAACATCGTCTGCTGGATTGTCCACGCCAGGAACATGATACCAGCATTTAATCCCCGTTTCAGCTTGAATTTGTGCCACTCTATTCGACACAAAGGGCTTCCAGCGTCGTGGTGAAGATTGCAACCAGTATAACACGGTCATTGAATCTGTCCAACCAAATGCATCATATGTACCGGGAAGTGATTGGCTGATCTTCCGGAATAGTTGCGTTCCTAATTTCGCTGCACAGAGCTCAAGCCTAGCGATTGAGTTGGTGTTTGTCAACGACACAACCTTCGATTTAGCAGCCAAAAGTTGCACCGAAACCCCTGAATGAGCTTCTGCTCTCACGTAGCAACACGCACCATATGCATTTTGCGAAGCATCTGCGAAGACATGCAACTGAATCCGTGTAGCCCCTCCAAGCGATATGAATCTAGGAATGCGTATTTCGCGCAGCATTGGCAGTTTAGAGTGAAACGCTGCCCATTCCCTTTGGAGATGTGATGGAAGCTCGCTATCCCAGTCCCAAGGCTTCCCGTTTACCTTCAAGAACCACAATTGTTGCATGAAAATTTTGGCAATAACGATAATTGGGCTCAGCAAACCAAGCGGATCGAAGATTTTGGCAATGTACGATAATGTCAGCCTCTTTGTTAAGACGGTTGCAGTAGGTGGTAGATCAATCCGGAACTGAAACATATCTACTGCTGGTTCCCAAACAAGTCCCAGTGTTGACACAACTTGAGGATCATGCAACTCTTGTGTTGGTAGAACTGCCAAATCATCTGATGGGACGCTCTGCAGTGCTTCTGGTACGTTGGATGCCCATTTTTTTAACGCAAAGCCAGCCGAATTAAGCATTTGCGAAATCTGTATACGTATTTCGATTGCATCTGAGATTTCCTCTGTTCCCGATAATAGATCATCCACATAAAAATCACGAAGTATTGCATTTACTGCCAGTGGGTACTGAGTATGGTGATCATGAGCTATTTGCTTCAATGTCCTCGTTGCCAAGAATGGTGCGGATGCCGTGCTGTATGTTACTGTTAGTAATTGGAAAGTTTCGATTGGTTCGGACGGATCTTCCCTGTAACGTATACGGAGGTACTTATGGTCTCGCTCATCATGGAGAATCTGGCGGTACATCTTTTCCACGTCGGCAGATAGCGCAATTGCACGTGATCGAAAACGAACGATGATTGAGAAGAGGTCGTCTTGGATTACCGGTTCCACCACTAGCTTATCGTTCAATGAATACCCTGACGAGGTTTTGCAAGATGCATCAAATACAACTCGCACCTTAGTAGTTGTGCTCGTCTCTTTGATCACCGCATGATGTGATAGGTAGTAGTGCTCGCATAAATCGTCGACCGGTTCGGTAAGCCGTTTCATATGACCCAGACGCTCATACTCTGTCATGAATTTAACGTATTCCTCTTTCAGTTTAGGATCAGCCTTTAAACATCGCTCAACGGCTAAGAGTCGACGATCAGCAATTGACTTTGACGATCCTAAAACGACACAAGGATTAGAGCTTTGTGGCAAACATACAACATACCTGCCAGATGCATCTCTGGTTGTGGTTGTAACAAAATGCTTCTCGCAGGCATCCTCTTCCGCCGATAGTATAGGATCCTCAGTGAATGTTTCGATCTCCCAAAAACGTTAAATTATCGATTCCAGTGAAGGCGTGACGTCGGTAGATAGGTGGCATAGCTTCGAACCATGAGAACCACCTAACGATGCATTTCCTGCGACAACCCAGCCGAAAGCAGTCTCCACAAGCCATGGTTTCCCTTCGCCGAGGGAACGTTTTTTACCGGAATGAAGCTCCCAGTATGTATCTCCACCGATGATGATGTCGATCTTGCCAGGCACATAGAACGAAGGGTCAGCAAGCGGCAAGCTCGGCATTTCCCATGATGATGCATCAATTGGAGCCGTTGGTATGTGCATAAAGGGAGAGTCCAAGATGAGCAATTCCAGCTGAGATGCATGAGTGTTGGTCCTCGATTCGACGGTTGCAACGATCGAACCTTTCATCAGCCGTGACGCATTTCCGATACCTGCGACGGACACGTTGACCTTGTTGCGAGTCGTCCCGAGAAGCTTCCGAGCAAGCGTGTTAGAGACAAAGTTCGACATAGAACCCGAGTCGAGAAGTGCTCTTGCTTCATGTCTCTTTCCGTATCCGTCAACGATGTATAGCAGAGCCGTTTCCATAAACACCATACCATCATTGTTTTGAATAGCCATCGCGACCGTTGAGTTAGGCGTATGAACGGGTGCATGCAATAGTGTATGATGACGCTGATGACATATACGACATGTATAGTCCGATTTGCATGCCTTCACCTGATGAGAATCACCCAGACAATTCCAGCACAGATGCTTTGAGGAAACAAATTCACGACGTTGATGCACATCCTTGCCATTGAACACCGGACAGCTACGTAGAAGATGGCCATCAGCACACTGCAGGAGACACTTGTAACTTGATGTAACCGTTGGTGTCAACCGCGAAGATGCTACATTTGCGATCGATCTACGTGCTTGTGGAGGACGATTGGAGCCGGCCACCTTACTCGAACGTTCACCAGATTCACTCGCGAAATTGTTTGTAGATTTAAGGATTTGTATACGGTCTTCCACAAATTGTATCACATCACTATATTTGTCCCTTTTGAAATGCACTGAATGTTTTTCCCATGCCAAAAGTGTCGCACGGTCTAGCTTCATAAGAAGCATGTTTGAGAGTGGCGTGTCCCATGAATCCACTGGCTCCTTCAGCTTCACAAAACCGTTCACATATCGCAAAAATTCGTCCACTAGGTTTGTCAGCTTGTCCACACACTCTACATGTACAGCGGGAAGATGGTACAACTTGCGATAATATTTCCGCACGAGTAACCGAGAATTGTCATAGCGTTTTAGAAGCTGTGCCCACGTAACTGAATAGTTATCGTCTGTTAATGCAGTGTGTTCGAAGGGAAGCGCCGCTTCTCCCTTCAATGATGATAGCAAGTATTCGAGCTTTGCTATCGATGGAAGCTCAGAGGAAGCGTCGATCATAGCGATGAAGCGATCGCGGAACGAAAGCCATTTCGTATGATCCCCATCGAAGGTTGGCGGCTCGATCTTTGGAAGGCATAAGTGTGGAGTGTTTGGCCGACCAAATGCGAGCGTAGACGAAGCCAAACCTGTTGTTTCGTTTAGCGACACTTCTTCCTTGCGTAAATTTTCCCGAAAGAAAGATTTAAGCTTCCTGCACCGTCCTTCTATCTCGATTCTTTCTTTGATGCACAATTCGATGGCCTCATTACTGTCGTCGAGCTCTTCAAGCTTGGCTATCGCGATGAAAAACTCGTCCTTATGCCTGTCCAAGTCTGCTGACGCCTCCGGGATTTGCTTGGCGTCATCGCCGGAAAAGCTTTCACGGAACCGTTCGAGAGCACTGACGTTTTCCATTGCGATCCTTTTCTTTAGTTGGAAGGCTTTTATCTTCTTATCCATTTCCACAAACACTCACGTTACGAGAAACCGAACCGTGGCGCGAAATTTGAAAATGCGATGGCGATCGATCGTTGGCCGTTGCCCCTGATGCAGGGCGATTAGCGATGGCGGTAAACGACGACGATGAATCAGCACACTTGCTGCTCTTGATGCAGAGCGAATTCCCGAGCTCTTGATGCAGAGCGATGAATAGAAAATCCGTAATCACAGTCCGGTTCGAAGGACCAATAAATGTGATAAATTATCACTAAAAAGTTGGCTGTGAAATACGGATTGCCGAAAGCCGAAGAGAATGGATAAACCGTTGTGTTCTTTGCGCCAATCAATTTGCTACTGTTTATTCACTTGTCATTTTTATTTACATAGTTCATTTGCTAGTTCATTTCATCCTAATCCGTAACTGATCTAGTTCAATTGAAATATTTCACCATTTGAAACAATTCATGAAAACTTGCAAGTTCAATTATTCCAATTTTCTAAACTAACTACAATTCAATTTAATTCAATTTCCAACAATTATAGAGAAACACTTTCACTAACTTTTATTTTAACTTTTATTTTCGGGCAGCACTACTTTTATTTAAGGGCAGCACTTGGCACTTTATATTTTTAACGTGATCTAACTTAAGCACGTCTGTCTCTTCCGATCGCCGGATGTCCTTTTCATACTAATTTAGTCCTACACGTGATCTACTGCGCAATTGCATGAATTTCTTATTATTTCTCACCTTACTTCTAATGCTACCTATTTTGAATTGTGCACCATATGTGCAGAAGACTTATGCTTATCTGCCTATAATATTTTGCTATAAATTTATGGGATATTCTGTATTTTATTAAATAAAAACTATGTTTTATAAATGTAATCGTGCGACTTATCCTATTCATCATTTTTGTATATGTAGTTGTCTTGCATCTAATTTTCCCCTACGTCCCTTTGGACTAATGCGCAATTTCATGAATCCTTGTTTATTTATCATAGTATACGTTGTACTACTAATACTATATTATGTTATTTATGTGAACATTAATTGTAGGTATGGAAGTATAATAGCCGGTCTCATGGTACAGTCGTCAACTCGTACGACTTAATAACATGCCCGTCATGGGTTCAAGCCCCAAATAGACCGTGCCGCCATACGTAGGACTGACTATCCTGCTATGGGGGGAAATCAATAAGTCACTGAAAGCCAACCCCACAAGTGGGTTGGTAGGCCTTGACCGGCATCGGTTGTTGAGCCAAAGAAGAAAGAAAGAATGGAAGTATAATATTTGTTTATGAAATTAAGCCTAAATTATGCAATTCTTTAATAAAATCATAACGCTTTCATAGTGTTCGTGTCAACTTAGTATTCTATGAGTGAACTCGTATTCCTTCTGAATTTCCCCTATCTATTCCTTTCCTTCTCTAGTTCATGGTTTCGGTCTAAGCTACAATTATTTCTTGTATACAATATTCTTTAATCTCTTAAGTTCATGCTAAACGTGCTTATGAGGATATTGCTACCATGAATAATCAGGGGTGTCAAATCGTATGTTACGGTATGAACCTTGGGGGCACCTTGCACCACTTCTGAAGTCATTCTAGAGTGTTTGTAAGAGCCTCGGGGACATCTTGTTCATCCTCTGAAATCATTGTAGAGTGTTTGTATGACCCTTGGGGACACCTTGGGACAACCTCTGAAATCATAATAGAGCATTTGTAGGAACCTTGGGGACACCTTGGACAACCTCGGAAGTCATTATAGAAAATTTGTGTGAACCTTGGGGACACCTATGACAACATCAGAAGTCAGTCTAGAGCAGCGGTAGGCAAACTTTTGAGGCAATGGGACAACTTTAGTAAATGATCGAGTGCCGCGGGCCTGGTGAATGCGTTTTTTTTATGATTGCGCTTAAATTATAACATTTTAATGTTTTAGAAACATTTTAGATATTATTGTTGTTTTTTTGTAATTGTATCATCCAATAATCTCCAATTGTATCATCCAATTGTTGACTCAGTAATTTTAAAAATGCTTTATGCATATGTAATGCCATGTCAGATCAATTGATAACTGATTCCTTATGAAAAAGTACTTTGATAATTGTTGTACTCGTTAACAGCAACAGTGTGGAATCGTCGTTCTCATTAAAACAACAGGGATTTTTAAATATTTTTTTTTGATTTCAAATACAATCGAAAATGTCCCCAAAATACTTTAAAGGGAAACCAACTGATTTGTGTCAAATTAAGAAAAAAGAATAAAAAAAAATAAAAAAAACTATCGCTTGAAAATGTATGGAGCTGTTTCACAATATTTTAAATTTTGTATTGCATGTTTTGCGTTGGTAAAAGCCTAATGATCTCCCATCAAATACAAGTCGCATGCAAAACTTTAAATTAATTTATTGTAACCTTACTTATCCGCCTTACTTATTGTAACCAGGCTTTAGTATATCTTCTTCTTCTTTGGCACAACAGCGGTTGTTGTCAAGGCCAAGGCCTGCCAGTACCCACTAGTGAAGTGAGCTTGGCTTTCAGTGACTTATTGTTACCATAGCAGGATAGTCAGTCCTACGTATGGGGGCACGGTCTATTCGGAACTTGAACCCATGACGGGCATGTTGCTACGTCGTACGAGTTGACGACTGTACCACCAGACCGGCGGCTTTAGTATATCACATCTTTATAAAATTTCGTGTGCGATTTCCTTCATTCCGAGAGTCTTATTGTCGTGTTGAAACAATGTTAAAATTACATAACGGTTGCATTAACAAATATACAAATTCATAGGTTTATCATGGGATTATCTTCACCCGCTCTAGAAAAACGTTAATTGCACTTTGAATCCAGTCTTTGAAAACAGTCTGCATGAGCACAGTAACGATAATGGTAGTAGATTGGTCCAGTTCGCCGCAGCGAACAATCTGGTTGTAGGAAGTATCAAATTTGCGCGGAGGGACATCCACAAAATGACGTGGGTGCACCCGGATGGCGAATCCTTCAACCAGATCGACCACGTGTTAATAAGCCGCCGACGACAGTCGAGCCTGTTAAATGTCAGAACTTATCGAGGAGCCAATATCGATTCCGATCACTACTTGGTTGGCTTAGTGATACGTTGTAGAATCGCCCGCCCCCGCACCAATGGGGGCGGAGAAAACACGCAGCCTCGGCTCAACACGGACTCTCTAAGGGACATTACTGTCCAACAGGAATTCAAAGCCGCTTTAGACGAGTCTCTACTACCAGAAAACAGATATGAAACTACGAGCGAGAGGTGGAACGCTCTAAAAACAAAAATAATAAACTGTGCAAGAAATATACTCCCACCACGTCGTCGCAACACCAAATCTGGCTGGTTCGACGATGAATGCAGACAAGTGACTGAACGTAAGAATACTGCATACCGAGCAATGCAGCAACGGCATAGAACGCGGGCATGCGCAGAGGAATATTCACGGCTCAGACGCGAAGAGAAACGAGTTCACCGCTCTAAGAAGCATGCTTTGGAAGAGCAAAACATGCGGGAACTCGAGCAAACCAGAGAGGCGTACGGACCGACACGAAAGTTTTACCAAGCGATAGCAGGTCACCGAAACAACGTGGTACCTAAGGTTACCTGCTGTCGCAACAAGGATGGAGATCTGGTTAGTAACCAGCCAGAGGTCCTCTCGCTACACTTTGATGAATTACTCAACGACCAGTTAAACGAACAGCTAGAAGCGCCACTAGCAGATAGTGTCATGCTACTGCCACCTAGCATAGAAGAAACACGAAAGGCTATCCGTCGGCTGAAAAATAACAAGGCACCCGGAACCGACGGAATTGCAGCTGAACTGGTCAAGAATGGAGGTGCACGACTAGAAAACGAGATTCATCAAATTGTTACTGAGGTGTGGGATAGCGAATCGATGCCTTGTGATTGGAATCTCGGCATCATCTACCCCGTATACAAGAAGGGAGACAGGTTGGACTGCAACAACTACAGGGGTATTACGGTGTTGAATACCGCCTATAAAATATTCTCCCTGATCCTTCAGGATCGCCTTGTCCTGCACGTCGAAGATATAGTAGGAAACTATCAAAGAGGATTCCGAAACGGAAAATCAACCACTGATCAGATCTTCATCATGCGGCAGATATTGGAGAAGATGGCTGAATACAGAAGCGACACATACCATCTCTTCATAGACATCAAAGCCGCATACGATAGCATAGCCAGGGTAAAACTGTACGACGCTATGAGCTCATTTGGAATCCCGGCCAAACTGATAAGGCTAGTTAGAATGACTATGACCAACGTCACATGCCAGGTGAGGGTGGATGGAAAACTCTCAGGACCTTTTGCTACCACCAAAGGTCTGCGCCAGGGGGACGGGCTTGCCTGTCTCCTATTCAACTTGGCGCTAGAGAGGGCCATCCGCGACTCGAGGGTGGAGACTACGGGAACCATCTTCTATACAGGGTTTCCCACGATTTATTGGTCAGTTCCCATGATTTTTTGGTGCGTTCCCACGATTTTTTGGTCGTATCCCATAGATTTTTGGTTCGTTCCCATAATTTATTGGTATTTTCCGATTGGATATCAATACAATTGGACCAAAAAATTCTGCGAAACGACCGAAAAATCGTGGGAACGCACCAACAAAATATGGGAACCCACCAAAAATTGATGGGAACCGACCAATAAATCGTGGGAAACCCTGTAAGTCAACCCAGATCCTGGCATACGCTGATGATATAGACATCATTGGTCTGCGGCTCTCCTATGTAGCAGAAGCCTACCAAGGGATTGAGCAGGCGGCAGAGAGCCTCGGATTGCAGATAAACGAGGCAAAGACCAAACTGATGGTGGCAACATCAGCGGACCTACCAATAAATAATCCGAATCTACGTAGGTGTGACGTACAGATAGGTGAACGCACTTTTGAAGTCGTCCCACAATTCACCTATCTTGGGTCAAAGGTCAGCAACGACAACAGCATGGAAGCTGAGTTGCGCGCAAGGATGCTGGCTGCCAACCGGTCATTCTACAGCCTGAAAAAGCAGTTTACCTCAAAGAACCTGTCGCGACGGACGAAGCTGGGACTATATAGTACCTATATAGTACCAGTACTCACATACGCCTCTGAGACATGGACACTGTCCAAATCTGACGAAACCCTCTTAGCCGCGTTCGAGAGGAAGATGCTCAGAAGGATACTTGGCCCCGTATGTGTGGAAGGACAATGGAGGAGCCGCTATAATGACGAGCTATACGAGATGTACGGCGACCTCACTGTCGTACAGCGTATCAAGCTCGCCAGGCTCCGGTGGGCTGGCCATCTTGTACGCATGGAAACGGACGACCCAGCCCGTAAAATCTTTTTAGGCCGTCCACAAGGACAGAGGAGGCGTGGTAGGCCCAAATTGAGGTGGCAAGATGGCGTGGAGGCGTCCGCCATTAAGGCCGGGATAACGGACTGGCAGACGAAGGCGCGAGACCGTGAGCGGTTTCGGACACTCCTGAGGCAGGCCAAGACCGCAAAGCGGTTGTAGTGCCGGATAAGTAAGTAAGTAAGCACTTTGAATAGTAGTATCCACCCCAGTAGTATCCAGTACCCTCATCTTGACACCTCTAAAAAGTCGAACTCTTACCATGATGACCAAAAAAGTGAACCAACCAACGTACAAGCGTGCGCGATCAACGAATGACACCTCGTAGCGTCATAAATGAACTGCGTACACAAGTCTGACGTCGCATAAGAACGTGTCTGCGTTTTGCGAGCCTTGGTTCATTTCTTGAGGTTCCTAAAGAAGCTAAAAATGAAGACAGAAGTACAAGTGGCTACATTACTGAGTTATCTGGGCCGGGAGATCGATCCGTTATTCCAAAATACTTTCATTAAAAAAAAGAGTACGAGTTGAAAGAGTACGATAGTATAAAATGTTATTCTAAAAGATATTCAGCAATTTGTATACGACTAGTTCCTTCCCATATTTCAAAATCAGTCAAAAACTTTCGCGGGCCGGATTGAATGTTGCGGCGGGCCGCATTTGGCCCGCGGGCCAGACTTTGCCGACCGCTGTTCTAGAGTGTTTGTATGACCCTTGGGGACACCTTGGACAACCTCTGAAGTCATTCTAGAGTGTTTGTATGAACCTTGGGGACACTTTGGAGAAATTCAGAAGTCATTCTAGAGTGTTTGTATGAACCTTGGGGACACCTTGGACCACTTCTGAAGTCATTCTAGAGTGTTTGTTTGAATATTGGGGACACCTTGGACAACCTCAGAAGTCACTCTAAGGAACGAAAGGAGGGAATGAAGGGAGGGAAAGGAGGGAAAGGAGAGAGGGAAAGGAGGGGAAGGAAGCAAGGGAAGAAGGGAAAGGAGGGAAAAGAAAGATGGCAAGGAGGGTGGGAAAGGAAGGATGATAATGAGGGAAAGGAGAGAAGGGATGGAGGGAAAGGTGCGAAAGGAGGGAAAAGAAGAACGGAGGGGTAGGAGGGAAAGGAGGGAAGAAAAGGAGGGGAAAGAACGGAGGAAAAGCAGGGTAGGGAAGGAGGAAAATGAGGGAAAGGAGGGAAGGAGGGAAAGAAGGGAACATAGGGAAAGAAGGGAAAGGAGGGTTAGGAGGATGGGAAAGGAAGGAGAGGAGGAAAGGAAAGGAGGGAAAGGTGGGAAGGGATGGAGGGAAAGGAGGGAAAGGAGGAAGAGAAAAGATGGAAGAGAAGGAGGGAAAGGTGTGAAAGGAGGGAAAGGGATGGATTGAAAGGAGGGAAAGGAGAGAAGGGTAGGAGGGAAGGGAAAGGAGGAAAAGGATGGTGGGGAAGCAGGGAAAGAAGTAGAAGGAGTGAAAGGAGGGGAAGAAAGGAAAGAAGGGAGGGAAAGGCGGGAAAGTATGGAAAGGAGGGAAAGGAGCCCCGTACCGTTATAGTAATGAGGACTCCAATTTAGTGATGGGTTACTTACTTATCCGGCACTACAACCGCTTTGCGGTCTTGGCCTGCCTCAGGATTGTCCGGAACCGCTCACGGTCTCGCGCCTTCGTCTGCCAGTCCGTTATTCCGGCCTTAATGGCGGACGCCTCCACGCCATCTTGCCACCTCAATTTGGGCCTACCACGCCTCCTCTGTCCTTGTGGACGGCCTAAAAAGACTTTACGGGCTGGGTCGTCCGTTTCCATGCGTACAAGATGGCCAGCCCACCGGAGCCTGGCGAGCTTGATACGCTGTACGACAGTGAGGTCGCCGTACATCTCGTATAGCTCGTCATTATAGCGGCTCCTCCATTGTCCTTCCACACATACGGGGCCAAGTATCCTTCTGAGCATCTTCCTCTCGAACGCGGCTAAGAGGGTTTCGTCAGATTTGGACAGTGTCCATGTCTCAGAGGCGTATGTGAGTACTGGTACTATATAGGTACTATATAGTCCAAGCTTCGTCCGTCGCGACAGGTTCTTTGAGGTAAACTGCTTTTTCAGGCTGTAGAATGACCGGTTGGCAGCCAGCATCCTTGCGCGCAACTCAGCTTCCATACTGTTGTAGTGATGGATAAAGTTGGCAAAAATCCAGAGTCGACTCCGATCCGACTCCCATAAAATCGGAATCGACTCCGGAGGGTAGGTCCGCGCTGCAATATCCGAAGTCGTCCGGAGTTGTGCGGAGTCGCCCGGAGTCGCCTGGAGTCGCCCGGAGTCGGAGTCGTCCGGAGTCACCCGGAGTCGCCCGGAGTCGGAGTCGTTCGGAGTCGTTCGGAGTCCTTTGGAGTCGTTCGGAGTCGTTCGGAGTCGTGGACTCTGGACGACTCCGAACGACTCCGATTCCGGGCGGATCTAGTGGTTCCATTTTGCCGGAGTCGGAATCGAACTAACAATAGTCGGAGTCGGATCGGAATCGTGGGTGCGCTCCATACAGCACATCACTACTCCAATTGCCTCTTCCACACGGTGGAGCGCCACAGCGGAGGGAAGGGAAGAGAGTGCAGTTGGAGACGCCCATTACGAACGACGGGTCTACTGAATGAGGCTATGGAATGCACAAATCTCTTTTATAAAATTCTAGTAAAGGCTGATCAGCGTTACTTTACAGCGGATGCTTGGATGATTTTTATTAAGTTGATTTTTGTTACTTAGTTAGTTAGTAGTTAATCTTTTTAGCTACATTTTATGGATTTTTATCGATTCGAAATAACAAGAATCAAACCTATCAGATAAAATATCTTTTATTTCGTGGATGAAGTATAGCAGTAAAACAAATGCTTTAAACTAGTGGATGGATGAAATTAAAAAGTATCACCGATTAGTTTTCAAATCTATCTATCACACCGGGTGTTACAAACGCGACGCTCTTAGACTGTCATATAGAAAAATACAGTATTTGCTTTAAAGTTCCTAGCGATAACCTCTTAAAACAATCTGGTCACTCCGCGCCAGCAACCGGCTTGCTGAAAGCAATTGCTCATAGTCAATAATCCATTGCTCGTAATCAAAAATGGAGGATGCTAGTCAAGAATCGATTGCGATCGATCGATGCTTTAAATTAGTGGACGGATGAAATTAAATATTATCCACAGATTATTATTCAGGTCGATCTGTCACACCGGGTGTTATAAACGCGACGCTCTTAGACTGTCATGCAGGGACCTTCTGGAATCAAAGAAGGCAAGGGAAGGAGGGAAAGGAGGGAGGGAAAGGATTGAAAGGAGGGAAAATAGAGAATGGAGGGAAAATAGGGAAAGGAGGTAAATGAGGGAAAGGAGGGAAGGAAGGAAAGGAAGGAGGAAGGGTAGGAGGGTAGGAGGGAAAGGAGGGAGGGAAAGGTGGGAATGATGGGACGGGAAGGAGGGAAAGGAGGAACTAGTGGACGGATGAAATTAAATATTATCCACAGATTATTATTCAAGTCTATTTGTCACACTGGGTGTTATAAACGCGACGCTCTCAGACTGTTATATAGAAAAATACCGTATTTGCCAAGGTCTGTTGAGCTATCAGGTCACATATTAGCCCGTTTGGCAGCTACCATCTTAGGCACCGATTTTGACGGCAAGAATTCCTCTTGTACATGTATTGGTGTCTTGTTTACGTTTCGATGGTTCAAAAATTCTCAGTAATCTCTTTTGGCGGTTTATTTTCATTTCATCACACTTTTGTTCATGCATAGCATAACCAAATCGCAGCATGGGATACTTCTCTGCCTAAAAGTGATTTTTATCCATTCATCCTATTCAGGAATCTTTTTTTCATCATGTCGATCTCGTGTTCTGTGTTTTGTTGTAGCAACAACCGTTGCAAAGTGAAACAACTGGGAACAAATACGGCATTTCATAAATTTCCAAAAGAAACTGTGTTGCGCAGTGTCTGGAAGAAATTTTGCAATCGTGGTGAGGATTGGGCACCTACTAATTGTTCTGTTATTTGCTCTTCTTATTTTCAGCTAGAGGACTACCAGCTGCATCATGCTCCCAAAAATGGATAATTGCGGAAGCTCAACTATGGCGGTAAGTAAATGAATATTTATATTGTTATTATAGTAGAGTTTAGCAATATTACATACATCCCGTGTAGTATTTAAACATAAACTTCATTTCATCTGTAATACGAAATCAGGATTGCTGAAAATATTTAAGTGTCCTCAGTGGTGGATTTAACGGTAAGCAGACTAGGCGGACGCCTGGGGCCCCGTAGATCGCTAGTCTATAGTACGCCGTATGGACATAGTACTAGCGACAAAGGTCCATGGAAGGATGGACGTTTGGGGCCCCGAGGTTGGCGAATGATTGCCCCCCTCCCCCCCTGCCAGAAATTGTCTTAGCCTGTGACAGATGATCGTAGAAATGCCGTCGAGGGGGCCATTTCAAGTTTACTGTTCAATCTCCCAACAGCAAGTTCAGTGCCAGTACAAACCCCCCTTCCCCATCATTTAGCATTTACAGGGGGCCTCAACTCGTCTTACCGCCTAAGGCCCCTGATACCCTTAATCCGCCACTGAGTGTCGTGCAGTAAAGTTTCTCAAGGAAATTTAAGCGGGAAACATATCAAAATGATTATTTCATAGTGAGCGAAGTTGTGGATAAAGATTGGTGCGATTTTAGTGTGTATCCCCTTGGTTTCCCAGGATCCGTTCAGTTCGCGCAGTGCATATTTTTTCTTAACTATTCCTAAGAGCACCAATTACTCAGCTCGCTGGCTGGCTGGCAGCACCGAAGTCATGTTTCTATGACCGGATGCATCGTGTGCGTCATGCAGATTCATCTGGTGTAGCGTGTAGATGCTGTTGTGTTGAGCGAACGAGCAAGCACACGTAACGGTAACTAAGGACACGTAACGACAGATACACATAATTTATCCTTTTTATCACAGTTCTACACGCAGAGTAACGCGTGAAGTTTTTTTTTATTCAGAAGGAACGCGTGAAGTTTTTAATTTAAATTTTTAAATTAATTTTGTGTCGTTACTAAAGTAAAGAGATGGGATACACACGATTTTGTTGAGAGGTTTTGAGATTTTTTTTTCCTGTAAAGGCGGCAAGTGATTTGATTTACATTCAAACGGTCCTTCTTCTTTTTTGGCACAACAACCGCTGTGGGTCAAGTGAGCTTGGCTTTCAGTGACTTATTGTTAACATATCAGGATAGTCAATCCTACGTATGAAGGCACGGTCCATTCGAGACATAAACCCATGACGGGCATTAAAACTTTTCTATCATAGTATAATTACTATCGTTTAAGTTTATGCGGATCGACCCACACCTTCTGAGTCGGAGCCATCCGTAAGCAACTCGGAATCATTGGGGACAACCAGTAAGGTACAAGTAAATTCAGTAGGTGTAGCAATTGCGGTAGGTGTAAGGAAACATAAGCCCGTTGGCATAAATGATTGATGAAGTGATGAAGTTAATGAAGTGAGTTTGGATGCCCGTCATGGGTTCAAGCCCCAAATGGATCGTGCCGCCATACGTAGGACTGACTGTCCTGCTAGGGGAAAAAATCAATTAGTCACTGAAAGCCAAGTCCACAAGTGTTACAGGCAGGCCTTGACCGACAACCGTTGTTGAGCCTAAAGAAGAGAAGAAGAGAGATTCTGGTCCACTCGAACGCGTTGCACCCACGGATTGGATTGGGTGGGAAACAATTCCGCTACGCACGTACCTGCTCCGGGTCGTGTCATTAAATTAATCGCATGATCTATCTGAGCGAATAGCTATCTGTCATGTGAAATGTGAGGTTCTGCCTTACTATTTGAAATTTGGATGATTATTAATTATGTGTTTTGTACATTGGGACTCTTTTTAAAAGCTATTCCATCAATATTACAAACTTCAAACGACGCAAATAATAATAATGAGAATAATGAACAGCTTATGATTGAGGAACTTCGACGTGTGCTGTACAATAATAATGAAAACGAATGTAAAAACTGTGACCAGAAAGACAAAACCATCAAACAGATAGAGCTACAAATATGTATTCTAACAGCTCGATTGGATGAAGCAAAAAAAAATTAAAGATGCTAACTTGATTCTGTTGGAACTTCTTGTTCGTACGAAAGGAAAAAGCAGACGGATTTATTCTCTATTTCAATAAAGCCTACTACACTTCGTTTAAACTAGCGAGGTTACTATCATCACAACACTCCTCCTCAATCTCGGCTGGCTCTAAACCAAGTTGTAGGCGCATATTCTAACTATCGAGGTTGCTATGATCACAACAGATTCTAAAGGAGCATCTGGATTCCGCTGTAACAGAAAATACAGCTCTCAAGAAACAAAACACGTGCTTGGAAAACGATCTTATAGTCGTAAAAAGTTCTAGCATACAAAAAGAAGATTTTGTTCCTGAAATGAAAAAGGTGCTAGGAGATACATTAACTAGCAATCAAATCGATTTAATAACGAAGAGAAAGAAGCGAGTCAGATGGACAACGGAAGAAATAAGCAAGGCTTTCACAGTAAGATAATTTTCCAAACGAGCGTTTGGATATCTCGGAAATTATATAAAAATTCCAATGCCAGCGCCGTCAACATTGGAAAAATATTCTCAAATAATCCTAAGGCATGAATATTTGACGACAGTGGAACCTAACGTTGAAGAAAGTAATTTAAATGAAGAGCCGGAGGAATATATAGCTGCAACGGTGTTTTCAGGAGCCGAAATAGCAGCAGCGGCGAGCAGTAATCCTTTAATAATGACAGAACAAGAAGAAGATGGATTGCAATACATTATGGGGGAAAAGTATCTCAGCTTAAACCTAGGAATACAAACATTTAAATTTTTTAATGAGCATAGCTATTGCCAACCACCAACATTTGTGGACCATTTGTCGCTGGGTGGACTACACAAACCCAGTGAAGAGTTTATGAACATTGGAAAGAAAATGGAAAAAAATATTCCAAAAATTACACAAGAATGGTAAATTTAATAAGAAAACATCAATCGTACGGAGATTAGCGTTTAATATACAGAAACAAGTTGAATTACCCTCAGCGATAGTTATATTATTCGCAAAACAGAGAGTGATATTTAGCATGCGATATTTGAACATGAAAGCCAGCTTTGAAGCTAATGGCACAACTAGCCGCAAAAGAAAATCGCAACAGCAAGATCCTAAAGGAATAAAAAAGATGATAAGGATAGTAAACTAAACGCCTTATACCACCAAATGATCTACAAATGGGGTAAGATCCGACACCTCCTTGAAGGTTAATATAGGCCCTCTTACTCTACTCTTATCCTGCGACGTCCTTTTCGTGCAGTGGTAACATGTATCATCGTATATCCAAGCTTGGGTACACGGGCCCAGTCCCAACCTCTTGGGCGGATGATGGTACATGGCCAACCAGGAGGGGGGCAGGCATTCCAGGCAACTGGAAAGTCTTAACGTCAGACCAATCTAATGACGCTAAATCTGTCGAACAGGTGTATAGAAAAGAATATCCCACAAGTATCCAAAAACATATATCCTTCTCATCTAACGAAAATAATGAGGAAAGTCCACTGAAACTAGCAACCGAAAAACGATTTAAAATGAACCTAATGATGAGTGATGGATAACCAGAAGCCTCAACCGTGACGGAGCAACTTATCCCGGATGTCAGCCAGCTTCTTTTTGTCTTCTTTTTATCCTTTTTTTCTTTTCTTTTCTAGATATCAGCGTGGAAGACATACTAAGGATCAAGCTGGGCCATCACACAAACGCCTAAAAGAAGATAAAAGGTACGCGGAGTGTTTTAGTGCGGTCGCATTGATCGTAAGCTAATCTGTAATACAGATGGATTACGATCAATGAATCCCACACTACCCACGACATGGACGGTTGGTTTGGAAGTCGTGGGTGCCTTGTGAAGGTTTCACTCCGCGATAACACAAAAAAGACAGCAGCAACGATGAAGCTAATAATAACAATTAGCCTTAAATTTCTCTACATATCAAAGCTGTGCAACCAATTTTTCAACATGTTTAATATTATCTAATTAATCTATATACATTCTTTAGTAATGCGTACATTAAGCGTAGAATACATGAACTGTGATGTAGAATTTTCTTTTAAATATTTTAAGAGATGATTAAACTGTTGATAGCGATATCGTTTCACTCACTAACTGTAGCTGTTCTATTTTTGCATTAAGTCACACGAATAATGTTTATAAAATATGTTTGGTTCAGCTTGTAAGAGTAGTGTAATTCGCTTATAACACCCATATCAGGATTGAGTAGTTCGGACCCTTAAAGACAAAATAAATTTAGTAAAATGAATACAATCGTAAAACCAAATGTCATACCGTACGTCGAAAACATCACTTCCTGAATTGTATATAACGCTAGCTCAAAAACTAAATCACGTTGGTTCTGTAATTTTTTTCTGGATCTGGATGGATGGAATCTGGAAGCGCCGAATAATAGAATCATAACAAGTGATTTTGCTTCCACCATGTGTACGAGAATCATATGCCACTATACGACACGAAAACCACAACCAAATGGCTACATATAATAAGAACGCGTGACCAAACTCACTGTTGGCGCGTTTTATTCAATTTCATCGACTTGGGTTTGATATATACGGTCTAGTATAGGAGGCACCTAAAATATAGTATGAGATGATGTTTATATTATTATAGACTAACATATCACAAGGAACTGAGTTTATCAAATATCATATCACATATGACCACGTATCTTTACCACTTTCCAGATGATAAAATGAGCCACGAACATAAGATTCACAAGATCACTGAACAATGATTTTATATTAAATTTACGGAAAATGTTAACTCAATTTCCTTCTTGTTGTTTCGCATCATTCAGATTGTAAACATTGGAAACTATCGTCACACACATACAATCACATCCCTTGTACATACACGTGGTGATCCAGACGTCACTTTTCTTAGCTGATTCTTCTTCAACTTAGCTGTGAAAACGGGGTTACTATGTGACCTGGTATTTCAACAGACCTTGATATTTGCTTTAGAGTTCCTACCTCTAAAACCAATCTGGTCACTCGGCGCCATCAACCGGTCTGCTGAAATCAATTAACCCATTGCTCGTAATCAAAACTGGAGGATGCTAGTCAAGAATCGATTGCGACTTTTCAAAAGAAGTATGCTGGTATTCTAAACTCAATTGGAATGTATATGGCAGTAAAACAAATGCTTTAAATAAGTGGACGGATGAAATTAAATATCATCCACAGATTATTATTCAGGTCGATCTGTCACACCGGGTGTTATAAACGCGACGCTCTTAGACTGTCATGCAAGGACCTGCTGAAATCAAAGAAGGGAAGGGAAGGAGGGAAAGGATGGAGGGAAAGGAGGGAATGGAGGGAGGGAGAGGAGGGAAGGGAACGAGCGAAAGGAGGGAGGGAAAGGATGGAAAGGTGGGAGGGAAAGGAGGGTAGTAAGGAAGGAACGAGAGGAAAGGACGGAAAGGAGGAAAAGGAGGGAGAGGAGCGAAGGGATGAAGGTAAAGGAGTGGAAGGAGGGAGGGAAAGGAGGGAAGGGAAGGAGGGAAAGGTAGGAGGGAAAGGAGGGGAAGGAGGGAAGGAAAGAAGGGACAGAAGGGAGGGGAAGGAGGGAGGAGTAGGAGTGAAGGAGGGAAGGGATGGAAAAGAGGAAAAGGAGGGTGGGAAAGGTGGGAAAGTATGGAAATGAGGGAAAGGAGCCCCGTACCGTAGTAGTAATGCGGACTCCAATTGCCTCTTCCACGTGGTGGAGTGCCACAGCGGAGGGAAAGGAAGAGGGTGCAGTTGGAAACGCCCATTACGAACGACCGGTCTGCTGAGTGAGGCTATGGAATGCACAAATCTCTTTCATCAAACTCTAGTAAAGGCCGATCAGCGTTACTTAACAGCGGATGCTTGGATGATTTTTATTTAGTTTATTGGTGTTACTTAGTTAGTTAGTAGTTAATCTTTTTAGATACATTTTATTGTTTTAACAATAGCAATCGGATCAATCAATAGCAATCGGATTGAATGCGCAACATTTTCCATACAATCCGCAATGTTGCGTTTTCTTCGCGCCAATATTGCCAGTATTTTCAATGAGCCAAGCGATTATACCCCCCTCCTAAACGCGTTGAATTCTAAAGCACGCTTGTTGCGGCAACGATCACCACACACACACACACACACACACACACACACACACACACACACACACACACACACACACACACACACACACACACACACACACACACACACACACACACACACACACACACACACACACACACACACACACACACACACACACACACACACACACACACACACACACACACACACACACACACACACACACACACACACACACACACACACACACACACACACACACACACACACACACACACACACACACACACACGCTGTCGCTTCTGATCGAAGCTGTTTTTTATAGTGGTTTAGTGCGATTCACTGGTGCTTTTCCCTGACAAGGAATTTGGTTCTGCCTGTGGTTTCCGTGAAGCGCGGAACGTGCTTTTGTTGTTGTTAAATGTTTTCTTTATTTATTTTCTTTTTCACGGTTTGAATGAGTACAGTTTTCGCGAGATACAACATTTTTGTTTTTCAGCGCTGTCTTCTATTTGCTCTATAGGCAGTTGTATTTTGGAGAATGTGATAAAGAATTCAGTTGATTGAAAGATAACTTAAAGTAAATGAACTAACCTAATTAACCTATACCTATATCAGTCCTAATTTTTATTCAAATAGAGTTCTAATTCTAATCCACAAGGACAGAGGAGGCGTGGTAGGCCCAAATTGAGGTGGCAAGATGGCGTGGAGGCGTCCGCCATTAAGGCCGGGATAACGGACTGGCAGACGAAGGCGCGAGACCGTGAGCGGTTTCGGACACTCCTGAGGCAGGCCAAGACCGCAAAGCGGTTGTAGTGCCGGATAAGTAAGTAAGTAAGAGTTCTAATCAAAGTATGATCTGACAAACGACTGTTAGTTTGTATACGAATACTATTTTGAAAGGCTATTTCTTCAAGGGTAATTGTGTTGGCTTTGTTATGAAGATGTGTTGTCCTGATGCCGTACGTTTCATTAAGGATCATTCGTAGTATTTTGTTAAGGCTTGATTGAAGTTTTTTAAGGTAGGTTTTAGCACAGTCTTTCCAGACCGGGATTGCATATGTAATAGCTGGTAAGATGATGCATTTGTAAATTGCAATTTTGTTATCCTGGGAGAGTTTGGATCTTCGGTTGATCAATGGATAGAGTTTTCTAACAAAGATGGTGTTTTTTGTTATTAAATTTTGAACATGGTCGCGAAAGAGTAGCTTATGATCAAACATTATTCCTAGGTAATTGACTGTCTTTGTCCATCTAATAGGAGTGTCTCCTATTTAAACCATATGACCTGTTGGTCTCAGGAGTGTGGACCGCATTTTGTGTGGAAAGATAATGGCTTGAGTTTTACTTTCATTTAGCTTTAATTTCCAATCCTGAATGTATTGGAATATGATATTTATACATTTCTGTGCTCTATTTTTGAGTTCTAATATGGTTCTGCCTTTGACTGCAATGGCAGTGTCATCCGCAAAAAGAAACAGATTGCAGAAATGTGGGAGAGATGGTAGGTCCAAAAGATAAATGGTGAATAGAATGGGAGCCAAGATGCTCCCTTGGGGGACTCCAGCTGGGACGCTGGTAATACCAGAGGTTTGTTTCCCTAAGGTGACTCGGAAAGTCCTTTGCGATAGATAGCTCTGAACAGTTTTGATAATGTAAGATGGAAGTCTCATGTTGACCATTTTATAGAGCAAGCCATCATGCCAGACATTGTCAAAAGCTTTTTCAAAATCCAACAAGATGACGGCCGTGGATCTTGAGTCTCTCTTGTTGTTTGTTATGGTGTTTCGTAGACGTATTAACTGATGAATTGTAGAATGTCCTGATCGGAACCCGAATTGTTCAGGCGGAAGGATGCATAACTCTTCAATTGCATCTTTTAGCCGCCAATAAATAATTCTCTCAAAGAGTTTGCTTAAAGCTGCCAGCAAGCTAATGGGCCTGTAGCTCTCTGGTAATGTCGGATCTTTTCCAGGTTTAAGGACGGGTATAACCTTTGCGCATTTCCAACAGTCTGGAAAGTAGCCAAGTTCCATGCATTTCGTGAACACATTAGCCAGTAGCTCGATTGCGCGGGTGTGAAGCCGCTTAAGAAGGATGTTAAATATGGAATCAAAACCTGGTGCTTTCATGTTTATTAGGCTTTTACACGCAAATTTAATTTCATTGACTGTTGTTCTGGTTACGGATGGGGTGGATCCCATAGGCTGATCGAGATCAAGAACTGTGGATGAGACCAATGGTTCATGTCGGCTGTTGATGTTTTCACCGATGTGATGTGCGATGGCGAATTGCTTCGCGAGTGAGTCGGTTTTTTCAGCAGATGATATAAGCGTTTGCCCATTAACTACACAGGGGGGGACTGGTTTGGGTTTCGTCTTGCAGACTTTAGCAATCTTCCAGAAAGCATTTGAGCGTGGATCAAGTTTTCCAAGATGGTCACCAAAGTTCTTGTTACGTATTTCAGTAACTCTATATGAGATTATTCTGCCCAGCATCGCCGCTTGCTGTTTTAGAATGATATCACCCGATCGTTGATAACGTCGTCTCAGATCATTTCTTTTAGTGATCAAGTTCTTTGTTTCTGGATCAAGTTTTATTAATTTGGTTTTAGTTATAACTGTAGGTACGCATTCGTTTTCAGCGGTCCTTATAGCTTATTCCAGATTTCTTATGGCATTATCAACATCTGTCCTTGTCTGCACATCTGTGGTTAGTATATGAAGATCAGCCACTTGACCAAAACGTTGCCAGTCCACTTGCTGAAAATTTTTGCGTTTTATTGGTGGTATTATAGTTGCACAGCAATCAATTTCAGCTAGTACTGGGAAATGGTCCGAATTTAGAGCATCGATAGTTTTAGGTTTACTTATAGTAATGTTTGTAAGGAAAAAGTCGATTATACTCGGGCGACCGCGATTAGGGATGTGGGTGAAACTATCTGGGTAGGCGAAGGTAAACCTTCCAAGCAGCGACAAATCGGAGAGTAGAACCCCATTAGTGTTATTACGAGCATTGCCCCAAATCACGTGTCTGGCGTTTAGGTCTGACCCTATTAGTGTCCGAACATTTGTGCTCGTGAGCGATAATATATCCTTTTTGAAGGATGCAGCCATTTCATTAGCGATCGTACATTGTTTAGGGCAATATGCTGATATTAGATTAAATGGTCCAGTTTGTGTTTGAACTTGTATACCAATTGCCTCAATTATGCTGGTTTTGTAATGTGGAAGTAGTTTATGTTGAATGGGTTTTCGTACTGCGATCGCTACTCCACCCCCTCTCGTTTCTGCAGGTCGATAGAGTCTGTGGATAGTATAATTTTCGATGTATAAGCTCAGATCAGCTTTGAGAAATGTTTCTACTATGAGAGCGATATCAATTTTATGCTGATGTAGGAAGTCACCTAGTGGTATTGCCTTGAATTTTACAGATTGAGCGTTCCATACTACAACTCTTAACTTATCCATAGGTAATGATAAGTTCCCCTAAGACGGTGATTTGATCAGCTTTGGTACGGCAAGAACGGAGCTTTTACTCATTTCTTTGAAAATTTGCATTAGCGTAGTAGCGTCATACAGGTTTTCTGGTTGGGTGGAGATCGGCTCGGGAATAGTCGTCTGAGCGTTTATCAATCGTTGCGCAAGATTGTATTGAAAGCCCGGTGGCACTTGTGTGTTGGTGTTTTTTCGGGGGAATGCGGAACTACTGGGAGCAGAAGACGGCATGTCGGTAAGAGGGAAGTGCTCAGTGGAGGAGAGTGGTGATGGAGGGGCTCTCTGGTTTCCCTTAGCAGCGGATGAATGATTTCTGCGTATTTTTTGATTTGCAAGTATTTGTATTTGCTGGTATTTTGTGCGTTGAGGGCAAGTCACATCACGCGCTCGATGATTTTCACCACAATTTGCGCATTTTACCGTGGCATCAACATTGTTTTTTGCGTTGCAGGAATCAGTATGATGAGATTCGGCGCAGACCGCACAACGAGGTTGGATGCGACAGTTTCGAGTACCGTGTCCAAAGTTTTGACAGCGAAGGCATTGAGTGGGACCTTTGTGCCCGCCTCGATATGATTCCCATTTCACAATTACAGATTGTATTGTGCGAACTGTTTCGAGCTTTTTCATGGAACATGTACCTCTCTTGAAATAAGCGAGATAGAGCTGTCGATGATAGCTCTGATTTTCCTCATTTTTTCTTTTTATACGGAACACCTCCGTTACTTCGAGATTGTAGTTGACTTTGAGTTCATCTACTATGTCTTCTGTTTCGATAAGCGGTAGACCGCGGATAACTGCTTTGAAAGGACGATCTTCTTTCAAGTCGTGTGTGAAGTATTCCACTTTTTTCCCTTCTAGTAAGCTTATGATGGCCCGATGGTCAGCTAGAGATTTGGCAAATATCTTTGTGCCAATTCCGCTAAGTTGGTACTCAACGTACAATTTTCTCGATTGCAACTCCAGGCGCAGGGAGGCAAGGGGCATAGATTTGACCACGATTGGTGGGAGTTTACCATTAGGCTTGCTGGTTAGTTTAGTGGGGGCTGACGTAGAGGCTTCTACGTTTACATCCATTAGGACATTTGACGCTTGTCTACGCCCCTTGGCCCAGACTTGAGTAAATTCATCGTTTTCTGTACTTACTGTTTCATCATATGCATCTTGCGTTTCCATTCTTGCACGCTTCGATTGGTTGGAATTTTGGCTGTTCGAACGCGATCGTTCTTGTTGATTTTCTTTTCTCCCGCTCATTCTCTCCATCACGGCGGAGCACCGCGGCGCACACACACTATCATAGGCCAATTGTCGGCGTTTCGCAATTTGTCGCACGCTCAGAAAACACGTCTGTTCAGCTCCGCAGTCCACACGCGACTCTCCGCGGAACGTGCTAATCTTGTGGAACGCGGGTGAAGCCGCCACTATAGAACAAGGTCGTTTTAGAAGGAAGTGCGGTTGTTTGTAGTGGAGTTGCCGTGGAAAGTATCTCGTGCATTTAGGATACACACTGTACCACTTAAATATTGATAGTGCGCGTGAAGAATAGTTCGGTATTACGGGTGCCTCTACGCACACTTGAGTTTAGCGAGTAGTGTAATTGTGCTGGTGAAGCTAGAAGCACCCAGTGCGTGAGTAACTCGAACGTGAGTTCTGTGAGTTTCAGTGACTTATCGTTCCGTTCGTTGCGTTGTGTGTGGTATCCAAACACCACCGGTATACTGTGTGCGTAGTGAGTGTATTACGATCATCGAGTGCGTGAGTGCCTTTGAGTTAACGTGCGGAAGAAGCATTAAGGTGCGTATACACGTACCGTGCGCGGTTAGCGTCTTAGGGTGCGCATACACTCAAAGAACTAAATGCGCTGCGTATCTGGATTCGCCTGACGGAATGAACGGAAACGAATCGCTTCATCCTCGTCCGCTAGGGTCTGCCCTTAAGGACATAGGCGACTTTTTGGGTCGTAGCAGCAAGACGCCACGATCGCCCCCGGATGATAATGTGCAGGGTTTTGTTTCACCGGCGGTGGATGTCGTTGAAGTTACGCCGGAAGAGCAGACTTCAGCCAGCATGGAGTGCCAGGAAACTTCCCATCCTATCAAGGAACAGGGTTTCGAGGTTAGTGCCAGCAAACTGCAAGAAGCTCTGATGGTAGCAAGGGAGCTGCATACGTATACGAAGGATCGGAACAATGTACATGCTCAGATAAAAAAGATGTCAGTGAGCATCCTCTCGGCGTTATCGTGTATCGAACGGGAGCTGCTGACTATGAAGTTGCGAGCGGAGAGGGCTGAAAAGGCGCTTCGCGAGGTCCAATCGGAACCTCCAGAAACACCTATGACTGGGAAGAGAAGTAGGAAAGCGAGAACGCCAGAGGAAGCAGAGGACGCTAAACGAGCAAAAAACGATGCTCCCTCTTGTAACCGTCCAGATGCAGAGTACAGCGAAGGGGGTAAAAACTCAGAGAACGGTGAGCTATGGAGCACGGTTGTCAGCAAAAAGGCCCAACGCAAGAAGAAGATGGGAACCATGGCGGAGGGTAAGCGAACAAGAGCGGGTGAACACAACGGCCCAGTTAAACCCGTACCGCGACGACCAAAAACGGAGGCAATCCTAGTTGAGACAACTGAAGTATCAACGCACGAAGACATCCTCCGCAAGCTTAAAGCTGACCCTGAGCTACAGTCGTTCGGCAAACAAGTTGCTCGAATAAGAAGCACAAAAAATGGAGGATTGCTATTGAGCTTAAGAAAAGTGATCAAACGGAGTGCGAAAGCTTTTCCGGAAAGATTCAACAAGCCATTGGTGAAGCTGGCAACGTAAAGTCTTTGGGACAAATGGAGACAGTAGAAATTCGTTTCATCAACGAAGAAACGGAAGCAGCTGACGTAGAGAGGGATCTGAGAAACCAGATAACTGGCCTCGAAGGCTATAAGATGGAGGTAACGATGAAGCCTTCCTTCTCTGGTATGCAGACCGCTCTAGTGAAACTCCCGGTAAAGCTAGTGTCGGTGGTTACAGGAGCAGGAAAAGTGCAAATCGGTTGGTCAGTCTGCCGGTGCGTATAAATATACCGAGCAGAAGATGTTATCGCTGCTGGCAAACCGACCACATTTCTCAGAACTGTTGTGGACCAGACAGAAGGGACTGCTGCCTGCGCTACGGGGAAAAAGGGCACTTCGCTGCTACGTGTCGTCAGCCACCACGATGTGTGCTTTGTCCAGATGGATCCAACGGGCATCACTCTAGCGGAGCATTCTGCCCGGCGGCTAAGAAAACAGCACCATGGAAGTAGCCCAGATAAACCTAAACCATTGTGAAGAGGCACAGGCACTACTGAGCCAGGTGATGGAGGAGGAGATAGGAGATATTGCCATAGTCTCTGAGCCATACAGCGCTCCAACAGGCTCTAGTAGCTGGGTGGCAGATAAGACTGGGAACGTTGCAATATGGGTGACAGGCAGGTACCCAATACAACGGGTAGTATCTAACACCTTCTAGGGTTTCTGCATAGCTGAAGTAAATGGAGTGTTTTTCTGCAGCTGTTATGCTCCCCCAAGTTGGGAGCTAGAGAGGTTCCATGTTATGTTAGACAACCTCGTAGCAGAGCTGGATTGGCATAGACCACTTGTAATTGCCGGTGATTTCAATGCCTGGGCTGTTGAATGGGGGAGCAAGCGAACTAATAGCAGAGGTGATGCTGTTCTCGAAAGCTTCGCCGGCTGGGAGTAACGCTGGGAAATACCGGCACAACCCGCACGTTCAACAGAAACGAGAGGACATCAATCGTTGATATTACGTTCTGCAGTCCCACCCTCTCGGAGAGATTGAACTGGCGAGTTAGTGATGCACTCACTCTCAGCGACCATAATGTTGTCAGATACGCCATCATCCAAGGGCATAGGCTAACATCATCATCAGCGCATGGGTCCCGAGTTGGTGGTAGAGGCTGCAAAACCGAATCCTTCAATGAGGATTTCTTTAAGGAGCTTTTAGCTTTCGGATTTCGGCCAGATTTCGGCGAAGCCGTGAGCGCCTCCCAAATCGTGATAGCCCTTACCAAAGCCTGTGATGGCGCTATGCCAAGAAGAAAACCTCCTAACGGGCGACGACCACCTGTGTATGGTGGAACACGTTGATTAAAAGACAACGGGCTGAATGCGTAGCAGCACGGCGCAAAATGCAGCGAGAAAGATGCCCTGAAGTAAAACAACAACTCAGGATCGTATACATTGCGGCTAGGTCAGAACTTAAAAGAGCGATTAAAGCCAGTTAAAGGCAACACTTCCTCAAACTATGCGACGAAATCACTCGGAAGCCCTGGGGACTTGCCTTCAATACACCCATGATTAAGGTAAAGTCTTCGGAACCTGCAGAACAGTGTCCTGTAAAGCTGAAGAGCATTATTGAAACCCTGTTTCCAACACATAAGCCGGTCTCATGGTACAGTCGTCAACTCGTACGACTTAACAACATGCCCGTCATGGGTTCAAGCCCCAAATAGACCGTGCCGCCATACGTAGGACTGACTATCCTGCTATGGGGGGAAAATCATAAGTCACTGAAAGCCAACCCCACAAGTGGGTGGGCAGGCCTTGATCGGCATCGGTTGTTGAGCCAAAGAAGAAGAAGAAGAAGTTTCCAACACATACACCACCGAACCTCAGTCCTACGATCAACACGCCAGAGTCTGACCCTGTGCCTATAATGAGACAGGAGATTATTAACCTGGCCAATCGGTTAAAATGTGGTAAAGCTCCTGGGATAGATGGCATCCCCAATATGGCGATCAAGGCTGCTATGCTGGCATACCCTGATGTCTTCAAAAACGTGAAAATGAACACCCTGACTACTGGCCAGTTTCCGTCAATGTGGAAAAGACAGAAATAAGTCCTGATACTGAAGCCAGGTAAGCCGCCAGGCCACCCGTCAGCTTTGAGGCCCTTGGGACTTGTGGATAACCTGGCCAAAGTGCAAGCCATGGTGATTTTGGACCGCCTAACAAAATACACTGAGGGACTACACGGTCTGTCTGATCGTCAATTCGGCTACCGATCTACAAAAAAAACGATCTACAGTGGACGCGATACTGGCGGTGCTGGAAAAAGGTAATGCGGCGTTTCAACGGAAGCGATGTGAAGCTCGATACTGCGCGCTCATCACCATCGACGTGAAGAATGCCTTCAACAGTGCTAGTTGGGAGGCAATTGCGGCAGCGGTAGAGCGCATGAAGATTCCCCCGCACTTGTGCAGGCTGTTGAGGAATTATCTTGACGGTTGCGTGCTGCAGGCGGAAGGAGTGAAAACCAATGCCATGACCGCAGGCGTACCCCAGGGATTAGTGCTTGGTTCCACCCTGTGGAACGTCATGTATGATGGAGTACTGACCCTCGCCCTCCCTCCTTGTGTCGAAATCACTGGTTTTGCAGACGACATTGCTATCACTGTCTCAGCTGTGTCTATTGAGGAGGTAGAGATGCTCGCCAACGACGCAGTCTGTCGGATTGACCAGTGGTTGCGGGACGCAAAGCTAGTGATTGAGCATGCGAAGACTGAGTTCATCGTCATCAGCAGACAAGGTGCACCAAAAAGCATCGATAATGGCAGGAACTGTACAAGACGAGTCTTCCAGATCGCTGAAGTATCTTGGGGTAGTCATTGATGACCGACTGAAATTTAAGAGCCACCTCGAGGAAGCCTGCAAGAAGGCCATGAAAGCAATAAATGCACTAGCGGCATTCACTCCAAACATTGGCGGGCCGAGTAGCAGCATTAGGCGCCTTCATGCTAACTGCGCCATCTCGGTGTTGAGGTACGGAGCGCCGGTTTGGGCGCATATACTAAAGGAGAAGCAGCACCAGAACACCGTGAATAAGGTGCACAGGAAGTTGGGGATGCGTGTTACTAGCGCGTACCGTACCATTTCGTACGAAGCGGTATGCGTTATTGCGAGCATGATGCCTCTTTGCATCACCCTCGAGGAGGACTCGAAGAACTTCCGGAAATCGCGTGCGGGGGAATCTTTCACTGAGACAGCCAAGAAAGCCTCAAGGCAAGCATTGATGCGGCAATGGCAGAACGAGTGGAGTAACTCGTTGAACGGAAGATGGACCTACTTGCTGATCCCCAACGTTGCAGCATGGCTAGACAGGAAACATGGTGATGTGGACTACTTTGTCACCCAGGTTCTTTCCGGCCATGGCTGTTTTAGAAGCTATCTGCACAGGTTCAATCGTGCCTCTTCATCTCGGTGCCCTGCGTGCAAGGATGAAGATGAGACGGAGGACCACGTCATGTTCCACTGCCCTCGATTCGCCGAGGAACGCCTGCAGTTGAACAAGAGTTGCAGAGTAGAGGTGGGCCGTTCTAACCTGGTACAAGTCATGCTGCAGCACATCGACTCATGGGAGGCAGCGGCAACAACAATGCGTCTGATCCTGACCAAGCTGCACCAAAATGGAAGGAAGACCAGCAGCTCGGCGATATTTAAATTCGTCATGAGTGTATGTGTTAGTGAACGCGTGAGTGCGCGGCGGGAAAAGTGTCGTTTTAGTGTCTAGTGTTTCGCGTCGTCGTCATGACCGTTTTGTGTTCGCGCGATAACTGTCAAATGTGACTCATGAACTTTGGCTCTTCGTGCAGTAGCGAGGATGAAATGCTAATGCATAAGCCCTTCCCCAAGAAGTATACCGAAAGGTGAACCCATGGGGAAGGGTATATGGCCCAAGGAGGGGGTTTACTGGGTAAGAATCTCACCCGTGCGACAACGGGAGTCTTTCGAAGATTCCCCCTCCTTGTAAAACAAAAACACACACACACACACACACACACACACACACACACACACACACACACACACACACACACACACACACACACACACACACACACACACACACACACACACACATACATCATCATCATCATCATCATCTCACTCAGGGTACAACATCTTCCCTGTTGCTGTTCTGGACTCAGACAAAATTTGTGTTTCTACACTTATTTTTCAAAATAGTAGCAGCTGCTAGGTTCTGAATTTACAAACAAATATTAGAATATTATGTTCTGCTGATGATATTGCACTAAATTTAATTGATCTTCATTAAGTTTTTACATATCTTTCATAAAAATTCGTCAGAGTCGCAGATAAATTATGACGCACGCTGTGTGTGCGGCGGCGTAATTTGCTACTCGTATAGCCGTCTCGCTTCTTTTTGTGTTTGCTTTACCGTTGCTCACCGCTTCAAGAATTTTGCTGCCCACACACACGTCAGTCTATGGCAAACAATTGGAGGGGGAGGATGTGTCGGATTGCTTCAAAAATCGTGTGTGATTTTGGTGTTCTGGATTTGGTTCCATCGCTGTTTGTTTTGGTAAAATTGAAAAGGTAAGAATCATCAACCGATGTAAAAGTGTGAGAGTAAGATGATGCTGATGATGACTGATGCTTTTCTTGCTGAAGATGCTGAAGAGGGTGTGTGTGTGTGTGTGTGTGTGTGTGTGTGTGTGTGTGTGTGTGTGTGTGTGTGTGTGTGTGTGTGTGTGTGTGTGTGTGTGTGTGTGTGTGTGTGTGTGTGTGTGTGGTGTGTGTGTGTGTGTGTGTGTGTGTGTGTGTGTGTGTGTGTGTGTGTGTGGTGTGTGTGTGTGATTGCTGTTTCGCAATCTCCTACGGCAGGTATATCAAACTGGCGGCCCTCATCGATTCTGAATGCGGCCCGCGAGAATATTTTGAGAATTACTAAAAGCACTGCAGACCATAAATCTGTTACTACTATTTGTCAAAGTGTATTTAATTTTCCAGAGAAGAACAATCCTTTTTTGGTATATTTTGAGAATTACTAAAAGCACTGCAGACCATAAATCTGTTACTACTATTTGTCAAAGTGTATTTAATTTTCCAGAGAAGAACAATCCTTTTTGGTATATTTTTCGAAACTAACATGAATGTACCCATAACATCATAAACTTATTTTACACAATTGTACATATCAATCGAGACCCTTAAGAGTCATTGAATCGAATGCAAGCTCAGTCTAATTATGTTTCGATTAAATTCTGAATGTTAGCATAATTTTGTGCACACTCGATTGCACATTCTGTATGGAAAAATAGATTTGCGTCAACTGTCTACAAACGAAAAAGGATTGAAAATAACTTGATACACACACTAAGAAACTTTGCAACAACTAGTGATTGATTGTCGGAATCGCATCCACGGCTCAAAACCATTTCCAATCTTAGCTATTCCGACGTCGAAACCGGCCAAATCAAACCAACAGTTCCGTTCGGTGCCGTTCGAAGCCAATAGAGCAGTTTAGAGCCATTCGAAACCGTTGGAGTCATCGGTTGTCCCACCGAATTTGACAATCTCCATGCCCCTGACTGCCGAGTAAAGGATTCATTCGGCTCCGATTTTTTTCCGACCTTAGAATGTTACATCATTGATGTTCGTTTGGAGCCACTTCTGTTTTTTGTCATAATCATGCCACCATAAATGTTAATAAAAGTGATTGTTGCCATGTTGGAATTATTTGTAACCAACATTCTGCAAGACGAATTAATGTACTTTCCAACCTCCCCAAAAATCAATACCAAAATTATATGATTACGCTTAAGTCTAAAGGATTTCGACCAAGGATAAAAACAATCGAAATGCCGAAGCCTTGCAATACAAAGCTTATTAATAGATAAGCTCTTACAGTCCTCAATTCGCGAATCATCTCTCTTCAAGTGTCAAAAACAGATTTGCCGATCTGTATGGGATCACACACCACGAATCTTCGTCAGATAAAATTATCGTAATTTAAAAAAAGTTATTCGTAAAATACGGGTTCTTATAAGAAATGAATCTGTCACCAGAATACTTGGAACTTGGAAATTAGCGAAAAATAATGTTTAAACACGTTTCATTACAATTTTTCGCTGGATCCGTCAACAAATTGCAAGTGTAAATAGTTTAAAATTAGGTTACTTATACTTATCTCGGGTGCAATAATCTAATCTACAAGAACTGCAATAAAATAGGAATTACAGCGAACAGAACGGCACCTCCTACGACACAAAAAAAACGATAGAAAGCCCTCGTGTACGATAAAAGCAACATTGTGAAAAATAAAGCTGTTTACACAAGAAAATATTTTTGTTATTCATCCAGCGATGGATAGCTCGAATTGCTTGAAAAAGATTCGCCACAGACTGCTAGACTTCCCCTACTTCAGTGAAAATGATTGTTTGACAGATATTTTCTAGCAGAACTACCGTAAGAAAACGCGAGTAATAAAAAATATCCTATTTTAATAATAATACTGAAAGTACATTAAACGTTTTTTGTAGTATAAAAAAGAGCACATATAAAAATAACATCGTGAATTTGTACATAACAAACCATTCCAGATAAGAAGCGAGGAGTACAAAAAGTCAATTTGATTAACAATAAAAATAAAAAAAAAGTATTTTACATAAATATTGGGGTATATTTTCCATTCTCAACTTTGCGGCCCGCGAATCACTGAAAATTTGTACTTCGGCGGCCCTCTGATGAAAAAAGTTTTATACAGCTGTCCTATGGGATCACCTTGCGAAAACACGAGGGGAGAAGAGTGGGGTGTGTGTTTGTGTGCTTGCCTGCGTGCGTGGCTTTGTGTGTGTGTTTTTGCGTTCGCGTTCTCCTACGAGATCCCCTTGCGAAAAACATCATGGGGAGGAGGAGGTGTGTGTGTGTGTTTTCTTTTCTTTGTCGTTTCGCACTCTCCCGCGGGTGCAGAAAAAGAAAGTGGAAAATAAAAAAAATTAACAACGTATTCGTAAGTGTGTTTGAACTCATTGCTATCCGAAAAAAGCGAGGGGGGATCTTGAAATGTAGTACACATGTATGCAATATGTATCGTGTCGCCGCGACGGTGTATCTCGCTCAATCCGTTGAGCCTGAAAAGTGCTTCTATCGGGTCGTCTAAATGGGTGCCATTTAATCAACCCGTTAGAGAAAAATCGCATGGATTTTGGTACCGGGGTAACCTCTAAAAACAATCTGGTCACTCGACGCCAGCAAACGGTCTGCTGAAATCAATTGCTCCTAGTCAATAATCCATTGCTCGTATTAAAAATGGAGGATGCTAGTCAAGAATCGATTGCGACTTTTCAAAAAAAGTATGCTGCTAGTCTAAACTCAATTGGAATGTATATAGCAGTAAAACAAATGCTTTAAATTAGTGGACTGATGAAATTGAATATTATCCACAGATTATTATTCAGGTCGATCTGTCGGGTGTTATAAACGCGATGCTCTTAAACTGTCATACAGGGACCTGCTGAAATCAAACAAGGGAAGGGAAGGAGGAAAGGGATGAAGGAAAAGGAGGGAAGGGATGGAAGGAAAGGAGGGAAGGGATGGATGGAAAGGAGGGAAAGGAGGGAAATAAGGGAAGGAAAGGAGGGAGGGAAGGAGGGAAAGGAGAGAAGGGAGGGAAGGAAAGGAGGGAAAGGAGGGAAGGAAATGAAGACCATGAGGAAAAGGAGGAAAAGGAGGGATAGAAAGAGGTAAGGGAAGCAGGGAAAGAAGGGAAGAGTTGGAGGGAAAGGAGGGAAAAGAGGGTGAGAAAGGAGGAAGGGAAAGGAGAGAAGGGAAGGGGGGAAACGAGGTGAAAAAGGGAAGGGAAGGAGGGAAAGGATGGAAGGGAAGGAGGAGAAGGAGGAAAGGGAAGGAGAGAAGGGAGGGAGAGAAGGAGAGCAAGGAGGGTGGGCAAGGTGGGAAAGAAGGGAGGGTAAGGATGGGGAAGAAGGGAGGGGAAGGATGGAAAGGAGGGAAAGGAACAAGGCAAAGTATTGGGGGAAAGGAGGGAAAGAAGGGAGGGAAAGGAGGGCAAGGAGGGAGGAAAAGTAGTGAAAGCCGGGAGGGAAAGGAGGGAAGGGAAGGAGAGAAAGGAGGAAAAGGAGGGAAAGGAGCGAAAGGAGGGAAAGAGGGAAGAAGTGCAAGGAGGGAAGGGATGGAGGGTAAGGTAGGATAGGAGGGAGGGAAAAGAGGGAAGGGAAGGAGGGGAAGGAGGGAGGGAAAGGAAGGGAAGGAGGGAGGGAAAGGACGGAAAGGAGGGAAAGGAGGGAAGGAAAGGAGGGAAAGGAGGAGAGTATGGAAAGGAGGGAAAGGAGGGTAATGGGGACTCCAATTGCCTCTTGCACGCGGTGGAGCGCCACAGCGGAGGGAAGGGAAGAGAGTGCAGTTTGAGACGCCCATTACGAACGACGGGTCTACTGAGTGAGGCTATGGAATGCACAAATCTCTATCATAAAACTCTAGTAAAGGCCGATTAGCGTTACTTCACAGCGGATGCTTGGATGAGTTTTATGTAGTTTATTTGTGTTACTTAGTTAATTAGTAGTTAATGTTTTTGGATACATATTATGGATTTTTTATCAATTCGAAAAAAAAGAATTGAACCTATCAGATAAAATATCTCTGATATTGTGGATGACATAAAGCAGTAAAACAAATGCTTTAAACTAGCAGACGGATGAAATTAAATAGTATCCAAAGATTATTATTCAAGTCTATGTTTCAAACCACACTGGACACTGTCCAAATCTGACGAAACCCTCTTAGCCGCGTTCGAGAGGAAGATGCTCAGAAGGATACTTGGCCCCGTATGTGTGGAAGGACAATGGAGGAGCCGCTATAATGACGAGCTATACGAGATGTACGGCGACCTCACTGTCTACAGCGTATAAGCTCGCCAGGCTCCGGTGGGCTGGCCAGTTATACGCATGGAAACGGACGAACCAGCCCGTAAAGTCTTTTTAGGCCGTCCAAAGGACAGGGAGGCGTGGTAGGCCCAAATTGGGTGGCAAGATGGCGTGGGGCGTCCGCCATTAAGGCCGGGATAACGGACTGGAGAAGAAGGCGCGAGACCGTGAGCGGTTTCGGACACTCCTGAGGCAGGCCAAGACCGCAAAGCGGTTGTAGCGCCGGATAAGTAAGTAAGTATGTTTCAAACCGGGTACTATAAACACGATGCTCTTAGACTGTCATGCAGGGACCTGCTGATATCAAAGAAGGGAAGGGAAAAAGGGAAGGAATGGTGGGAAAGGCAGGAAAAGGATGGAAAGGAAGCAAAATGGGAAGGAGGAGAAGGTTGGAAAGGGCAGGGACAGAAGGGAAGGGAGGTGGGAAAGAAGGGAAGGGATGGAGGGAAAGGAGGGAAAGGAGGGAGAGAAAAATGGGAGGGAAAGTAGGATGGGAAGGAATGAAAGGAAGGGAAGGCGGAAGGGAAGGAGGAAGGAATAGTGGGAAAGGAGGGTGGGAAAGGAAGGAAAGGAGGGAAAGGATGGAAGGACTGAGGGAAAGGAAGGTGGAAAGGAGGGGAAGGATCGAGGGAGGGAAGGAGGAAAGGAGGAAGGAGGGAGGTGAGGAGGGAAGTGATGGAAGTAAATGATGGAAAGGAGGGAAAGGAGGGAAAGGAGGATGGTAAAGGAAGGGTAGGAGGGTGGAGAAGGAGGGAAAGGAGGAGAGGGATGGAGGGAAAGGTGGGAAGGGATGGTGGGAAAAGAGGGAAGGAAAGGAGGAAAGGGAAGGAGAGATAGGAGGGTGGGAAAGGAGGGAAAGGAGGGAGGGAATGAGGGAAAGAAAGAAGTAAAAGGATGGAAAGGAGAGAGGGAATTGGAGGGGAAGGAGGGAAGGGAAGGAGGGAAGGTAAGGAGAGAAAGAAGGGGAAGGAGAGAGGGGAAGGAGGGAAATTAAGGATGGGATGGTGGGAAAGGAGGGTGGGAAAGTAGGCAAAGGAGGGTGGGAAAGGAGGCTAAGAGGGCGGGAAAAGAGGGGAAGGATGGTAAGGAGGTAAGGAGGGAAAGGAGGGAAAGTATGGAAAGGAGGGAAAGGAGCCCCGTACCGTAGTAGTAATGGGGAGTTTAATTGCCTCTTCCACGCGGTGGAGCGCCACAGCGGAGGGAAGGAAAGAGGGTGCAGTTGGAGACGCTCATTACGAACGACCGGTCTACTGAGTGAGGCTATGGAATGCACAAATCTCTTTTATAAAACTCTAGTAAAGGCCGATCTGCGTTACTTCACAGCGGAGTTTGGATGATTTTATTTAGTTTTTGGTTACTTAGTTAGTTAGTGGTAATGTTATTAGATACATTTTATGGATTTTTATCAATTCGAAAAAACAAGAATTAAACCTATCAGAAAAAATCTCTTATTTTGTGGATGATATATAGCATTAAAACAAATGCTTTAAACCAGTGGACGGATGAAATATAATATTATTCACAGATTATTCTCCAAGTCTATCTGTCACACCGGTGTTACAAACGCGACGCTCTTAGACTGTCATATAGAAAAAATACCGTATTTGCTTAGAGTTCCTACCGATAACCTTTAAAAACAATCTGGTCACTCCGTGCCAGCAACCGGTCTGCTGAAATCAATTGGTCTCAGTCACTAATCATTGCTTGTAATCAAAAATGGAGGAGGTGCTAGTCAAGAATCTATTGCGACCATTAAAAAAAAGTATGCTGCTAGTCTAAACTCAATTGGAATGTATATAGCAGTAAAGTAAATGCTTTAAATTAGTGGACGGATGAAATTAAATGCTTTTCGACGATTATATTCAGGACGATCTGACACACGGGTGTAAAAACGCGACGCTCTTAGACTGTTATGCAGGGACCTGCTGAAATTAAAGAAGGGATGGGAAGGAGGGAAGGGAAGGAAAGATGGGAAGGAGTGGTATGAGGAAGGGGAAGGAGGAAGGGGAAGGAGGGAGGGGGGGAGGGAAGGAGGGAAAGAGGTTTAAAGAGGGAAGGGAAGGAGGAAAGGATGGGTGGGAAAGAAGGGAAGGGATGGTGGGAAGAAGGGAAAGGGATGGCGGGAAAAGGAGGTGGTAGGGGAAGGAGGGAAAGGAGGGAGGGACAGGAGGGAAAGGAGGGAAGGAATAGAGGGAAAGGAGGGATAGGAGGGATGGAAAGGAGGGTGGGAAAGGAGGGAAGGGATGGAGGGAAAGGAGGAAAGGAGAAAGGGAAAGGAGGGAAGGGAAGGAAGGATGGAAAGGAGGGAAAGGAGGGGGGTGTAGTATCTTGATAAAGCACATCTTGACTCCTCGTAGTTCCACATGCGATTGCCCTTTTATTGTTTTTCTATCTTTCTCTGTATGGCAACATAACAAGGTTTGTATACACATGTATCTATAAGGCTGCTATACTACATAACTTTCCTTTCTTTAAAGATAATGTTTTGCTTACGACTAATGGATTCTTACTGCTAATATAGTCGTTTAAGTAATTTGGTTTGTGAATAGCTCTTTTAGATCTTGTGGTCTCTTACTGGCTTATCGCTAAGACTTCTATCAGTTAATTTGCTTTTGGTATCTTTACAAGTAACAGTCTTTCTGTGTTATGGGATCTATCATTTCGTTGTTTATGGTTCTGGTGCAAAGAGGTTACTTTCTTCTATAGAAACTTTAAGCAAAAGAGATACGTGCCTCCGGTATTTCAACCGGATTCTTTTGATGCTAATAAAAATCTCCTCCTTTCTTTCAACCACCTTAAAAACTTTTGCCCAAAAGTTAGATGATAGTTTGTTGGTTTACGCATTCGTTTGACCAGAACTTCGTCACCCGGGCATATTGAGCTAACTTTTGCTCGTTTCTTCGTTTATCTGAATACATTTACCTTTGTGTTTAGCTTCCTTTTCCCTGTCTGCCACTTCTTCATGTTCAACTATTGGATTAATATAGATGGTATTTATCTCTTATGTTATAATTAAAAAAAGCATATCTTACGGGTTTTGAAGAGAAGTTTTGAATGAAGAGAAGATCGATACATAATAGGTATTTGTTAAGCTCTTCGATCAATTTGCATTCATTGATTGACTGATGATAAGTCGTTTAAGAAGGGATCGGTTTTGTCTTTCGACTTCGCCATTTTGTTGCGGCCATATGGGGTGGTACTGATCAATTTAATGTTATTGGTGGTGCAAAACTGTAGAAAATCTTCGCTTGAGAACTGCGGCCCATTATCTGCTGTAATAGATAGAGGTAGTCCGATTCGTGCAAAAATTGAGTTTAACTGTCCTATAGTCTCTATAGAATCCGTCTTTTTCATAATTTCTACTTCTATGTAGCGACTGAAATAATCGACTACTACTAACAACAAATGGCCTGACGAGAGAGGTCCTAGAAAGTCAATGGCCACGTGTTGCCATGGTGCTGATGGCAATCTCTTCGCTTCATTGGTTCTGGCACGAGCGCTGCATACATCCCCGGCAATTCCTGACGTATTGTTCTACCTGTAAGTCAAGTTTTGGCCACCATACCTGGCCCTTAATCGCTGTTCATAATGCATACCTGGGTGACCTTCATGGGCTAAATGTAAGGTTCTTTCTTAATGAGCAGGGATAACTATTCTGTTTCCTCGCAACAGTATGTTGTAGCAAAGCATAGTTAAGTAGAAAATATTTTGAATGTCGAAGTATCTTCGGTCCATTCATTCTGTTCGATTCCCTGACGAACCGATTGAATAGTTCCATCGGCTTCTGAAGCTTTTTCTATCTCTGTAAGCTTAGCACTATGGTGATGCATTGGAAATAATCCATGCCACATACTGTTCAGAAAACTCATCAAATGATTTACCTTCTACGGTCTCTGTGATCGCGAGGCGTGAAAGTGGATCAGCAATATTCGATTTCCCTGGTCTATGTATAACAGATGCTTTGTAAGATTGCAGCCGTATTACCCATCGCTCGATCCTGGCACATGGTTTCTATTTTGTACTAAATAATTTTTCTAATGGTTTATGATTGTTATAAGTTCAAATTGACGACCATATAGATAAAAATGGAAGCGTTTACTGCCCAAACAAGTGCAAGGGCCTCTTTTTCAATTTGTGCATAGCGTTTTTTCAGTATTAGATAGACTTTTGCTTGCGTATGCAATTACTCTCGGATTTCCTTCGGAATCTAGCTGTATTAATACCGCTCTTAACCCAACAGGACTTGCGTCAGCATTAACTGTGTTCTATCTGCAATATCAAAAAACCCAGTGTTGATGGGCTTATCATAAACGATTTGAGTTCTCAAAGGCTAAATGATGCTATGATTTCAATACAAGTTTTGTCCTTTCAACTGTTAGTTGTCGTATGGAGTGTAATGGTTGCCATATCAGGGATAAATTTTTC
>NW_024427650.1:0-106573 GCF_017562075.2 Anopheles merus | reverse complement strand
TGATTCAATGACTAGTGATAATCGCAAATGAATAACATTGCAAGTAGCAAGTTGCAGAAACACACAAAGCGGCATTGTCACTATGTATAATCAACGGCATTTGTAGTATGACGAATTTAGAGAACGTTATTTTCACTTACTAGACTGGTACCACTGTGCTGTATGCCAGTAATTGAAACCATTATGGACCAAATTTATTGTGGACAGTCGTGAAATAGATCGACAAAAATATTTGGAAATGTAGAGTAAACAATAAAACATCGAAGCCGCAAAGTTAGTAACGGTCGTTTCTTGAACGCTTCAATTCTGCATGATACATATTATAACACAGGGTAAAATGAAGAGGTTTCTGGTTTACACTATAATATTAAATTTATATAACAGCATACCATTTGGAGCGATAACAATTGTGGCATGTAACATTTTACGAAAATATTCCAAGCAGTGGTTTATCAAAACACGACCAGAATACATTGAAATAAAATATATTACACGCTAATGAAAGCCAAAGACAATAATCAGCTCTTGCAATCGACACATTGCATACATTTAGGAGACATATCTTCAAGGGTCTGTATTGTCTACTAATGCGTTATACCAATGGTAATGGTTCAGCCGTTACAACATGACCAATTTCAATTTTTATACTATTTATTGCTACAAATCTTTCCATATCGCTGAGTAAACCTAACAGCAAACACTATATTCTGAAAGTCAGAACGTTGCGATCGTTGAAATTTCCATTGCATGTTTTTTTGCTAAACATAAAATTTTTTTTTGCAATATTCTGTTCAATATATCCAAGTATCCCAATAGCATTGTAGCAAAGCAAACAACCAAATGATAACGTTGTTACCATTTTTGAATTCATATCCTTTTACAAAGCAAATCACAATCATAATCGTTTATCTAGAAAATAAAGAATAACGTACCATGTGACGGTAGACGCTGTTGGTATTCATACAGAAGCTTCTTTTGGTACGAAGCATATTATACTATCGTTTTTATATCATAGTTTTTTTTTCAACACATAGCAAAGCAGGAGTATAACTAATCTTTGAATACATAGAAAAATACCATTCATTGAAAATAAATAGAAACATGGTTATATTCGACTATTAGGAAATTGGCATGTTAATGTTAATTAACGTAAATCTTAGAACGTTCTTTGCTGCAACAAAACGTTCGATAAAACGATAAAATATATAAAATAGAATCAATGACATTACTAACAACTGACGAAACCTGTCTATAGAATTATTAAGAAACATTTGCAAATTATGAACAAATTCAAACAATTAGTTGAATGGTACCGGTGAGATACAGAATGATTCTAAAATCCCGTTGCACATGGAAACGAAATGCCAAGTCACTTTAGAACGATAGTAAACAAAATAGGTAAAACAGCATAAAATAGTCGAACTAGAACCTGTGAAAGCTGGAGTTATGATTCGATTCCCCTCGAGACCTTAACCTCGTACAAAAGACTCCTGTTAAAGACCTGCGTAAGACCAGACCTGTATGAGTCATTTAAGCCAAGGTGCAGAAACATAAACATCAAGAAACATAAAATAAATAAGTGTTCGTCCTTAGGAAAGGTAAGAAAGCATAAACATGAACCACCTAAATCAGTTAAAAAATTGATCAGTAACGTGAAAACGATTTATAAGCGCCTAGCAAATTCAACCATTCAACCAAGTAGCAAATCGGCTTTGATGATATGAAGGCTCATGCAAAAATGACATGAAATGTAATAAAATTAATTTTGGATAAATTTTTTTGTGGAAATGTTTTGTCCTGTTTGATAAATACATGTACGAAACAATAAAATAATAATCCCCTTTTTAATGGTGTTTATAGTGTGAATTAGATATTGGTGTAGATATTGAGGGTGTTCAGTTTGTGTTGAAAACTTAAAATCTTAAAACAATTCAAAATACTGAATTGCTTCGGATTATGGATACTTGAAACATGTTTGGCATGTAATATTTTCTAACTGATTCAAATTTAATCGATCATACCTTTGTTTAACTCACTTTACTGAAGCACACCTTCTAATTTTGAGGATAGAAAAATATGATTACAAAAATTTTACTCCAAACATTTGAAAACATCTTGAATCTGCAACGATATTTTGATTGATATTCCGGACAGTTTCGAGCTCATATTTCAAATTACGGACGTTGTTTGTTATGAAATTCTTTTATTCGGATCCTACGTTATGTTTCTTAATTCTTCGTTGACCTTACTCTGTCCGCGTCCGTGAGCCAACAACCACGTCTGTCAAAAGGCCTGCCATCGTAACGTCATAAACGTCTGTCATCACCTAATTCACAAAACCAAACGTCTCATAGCAAACATTACGGCCACCAAAATTCCTAAATCTATATCTACTAGTACTCCTCTTCCTTTCCAAACGGCAACAAACATATGCGCGACACTAGACGATCCAAAAAACCCTGTTATGTACGAAGAATTACCACGCGAACGATTCCATCTGAACCAGGATGATCTTCGTAGATTATGGCTAGCGGCCACTCGCAGGGAGCAACGTTATCCTCCTTCGAGATAAATGGCCGACAGCCACACGCTGAGGAACAAGAATCCGTTGATTTTTGTTGTGTAGCTCACACAAATACTCGGTCATCCATCTCTTTCAGTGCCGCTGCACTATCTGTTGAAGCAGTTGAAATTGGGCATGCGACTCTTTCAATGGACATTCAAAACGTTGTTATCAGGCAGCGCCATCAAAACCGTCCCGATGAGAAAGTGCCCCGGTGTTAGGGCATCTTCTTCAGTAGGATCCTCAGATAAGGGTTAAAGGGCGACAGTTTCATTTGTGCCTCGATTTGCACCAGCACTGTCACCATCTCCCCAAACGATAGACGTTGCAGGCGAAAAAGCTTTCGCAAGGTACGTTTAGCCGACATGACTGCTGCCTCCCCATACCCCCCGAAATTAAGCGAAGGCGGAGGTATTAAGTGCCATTCTACCTTTGTTCATAACACATTCTGCCAGTACGGCTTCCTTATGATGCGGATCTTTGAGAAGACGATGCAACTCCATTGGCTCACTGTTGGCTCCTCGAAAGTTCAGCCCATTGTCTAAGTAAACCTTAGCAGGAAAACCTCTATGCGACACGAAACGACGGAACGACAGATCCTCCACACAACTCCAAATGCACTGCTTTGAATGCAAAGCAGACAAATACAGCTGCATATGCCTTTGTTGCAGCAGCCTTACGATGAGCTGGTTTGAGATAGAATGGCCCGCAATGATCAACTCCTACCACCGAAAAGGGCGCGCAGGCGTAGCACGAGATTCAGGAAGTTGCCCCATACGTTGGGATATTGTTTTTGGATCTGTTCTAAAGCACGTTACGCAGTTCTTGCAACCCGAATTAGTAATTCGTCGGCCGTCGATACCCAATACTTCCTTTCGCATTTCAGCCAACGTGGCGCGAGAACCTGCGTGAAGCAATCGGCGGTGATATTCTACCGCTATTAGTTTGGCAAAATGACTACTTCCTGGTAATAGCAAAGGTTATTTGCCAGAGTACTCGTTCCCAGTATTTATTTATTTATTTATTTCATATATAAACCGACGGACTATCGTGTCTAATCGGCAACCTTATAATTAAATTAGGAGGAGCATATAAATAAACCTCTAGTTATAAGCAAACATTAAATGTGACGTAGACGCAATTTCTCCTTGAACGTGGAAGTAGACATACTAAAATCGAACAAATCTAACACTTCATTGAACTCGAGGGACATACGTATAATAGGGTGTCCCTGGCTATGGTTGTTGCGGTACGCGGTACACGAGATGGAAATTGGATCTAAGAATCCGACAGGGAGCGAACAAATTGATGCTGGCTAGTAATGCCGGGGAATCGATCTCTCCATTAAGGAGCCGGAATATGAAAAGGCATTGGGCGTTTTTACGTCGAGAGCAGAGTGGTTCAAGTCCGAGAAGCAGACACCGCTGATGGTAGTAGGAGGGCCGAGCGTGGTGGGTATGCTGTAGACGGCCACCAACACGGAGTAATCTTTCTGCATGGATAAAGGGATGCAAACGAGAAGTTGCACGTACAGGTTTGCCGGATGACAATTCTCGCATGTCGTTCGGAAAGTATACGTTTTGAAGCATTTTGACGAACGATAATTTTGCGTTATCCAGATCTATGGTGTAATAAATGCTTCTCTGCAGGGATTCTGCCTACGCCTATACCCTTTCCGTTGCAAACAGTATGCCTTGAATCTTAGTGCCTTCCAATAGCAAGAAAAATGTTTTACCCAATTCACCGAATCAAGCGAGACTGCTGCTATGTTTCTGCTTTGTGCGATCCATCATTTCCTCAGGTGGAACTTATATCATTTTACTTTCCTTCCTTATTCTTCTCGTGACGATGGCAACCAACTTGGGCCATGGAACCACAAATCGGAAGATAATAGCTTCTGGGGTTGTTCCGTCTAATCAGCCGGAAGACATTAGGATTTAGCGCCTGGGTCAAATGTCTTTCGATTGACAGCGCGATAGGAGCAATGAACAGCGAAGAGAGAAAATGCGATGGCAGTCCCAAGTGCACAAATGTACTGTCGTATGGTTTCGCATTGCAGTTATGCATCGCTAGAACTAGAACGGCAATACAATTGTTTAAATACTAAATTCCACTATAGTTTATTAAAACTGGAGCTAGTAAGATTTAAGTAATTTTCGATGGTGCCGATACTCTTGTATATTGACATCACGACCATTCATATACATTTTTGCTCAGAAAATATAAGGCTTATAGGTCATGATTAGATGAAACTTGTCGAAACACATTGCAAGAAAAGAACAGCAATATAATGAAGAGTTGTAATATGCCATCTATTGAGTCAACCAATGAAGCTATAAAGCTTTCGTTTTTTTCTATGGATATAAGATTTTCCAGTCCAAGCTTAATCTGTGGCGCTTGGGGTTACTGACTTGTACAACGTGGATGCAGACAGTTGCCAAATATAACCTTTTTTACGATTAACATCCAGTTTTTTACTATTTAACTTGAACGGGGATAGAGCTCTCTTGAAACTACATCGGTAGGTTTTTCCGTACCTCTAATGTGCATTCATTTTAACAGCACTTTCCGATGTCCTGTATCAACGATACCCGATTTGCTACAAAAGTAACCCATGCATACGAAGGAGATTTAAGCCAATGCAAAACCACTCTAGAATCACTCCACATAAATGTTTCAATTTCTTGCATGCCCATTGACTTGCTTACATGATTCCACAAATTTATTGCTACCACTGCTGCACAAAGCTCCAATCGGGATAAGCTGATTCTCTTTAACGGAGCTGGTCTAGATTTTGATCTTTACTTGTCCATCACCATCTCTCTCTTGTTGGCCTGCACACGATAGAGCACGTCGATGCTACATGGCCCGGTCAACAATCATTCTCCAGGAAGCTCGGTCCCTGGCTGGAGCCTGCCAACCATGTAGACACCCGATCTTCGTCAGGTCTCGCTTTACCCGGTCCAGCCATCGAGTTCGCTGTGCTCCCCTGCGCCTTATGCCGAACTGGGGATCGCTGTCGCACACCTTCATGGTGAAGCTTGAGTCCAGCATCCCAGTCATCGTATAGTACCAGCCTTCGCCACCGTTAGGAAGCTCGGTTTGCCGTACAGCTCAGCAAGCTCGTGGCTCATCCTTCTCCTCCACGCTCTATGCTCGAACACACCGCCAAAGATGGTCCGGAGGATGCGTCGCTCAAACTCGTCCAGAGCGTTTGCATCCTCCTCGGATGATCCAGGACTCGTGTCCATAGAGGACCACTGGGCGAATCAATGTGCGATATATCACATTTCGTGCGGGCTTGAAGTCTTCTGGATCTCAGCAGTCGGTGAAGCCCATAGTATGCCCGATTCCCCTGAACAATGCGTTTTGGATTTCGCTGCTGATGTCGTTGTCCGAAGGAACGACCGTCCCGAGATAGCAAAACTCCTTTACTACCTCGAAACTGTCGCCGTCAACTAATAAACTGTTTCCCAGATGAACTGTGTCACCAACAAGCAGGTACTTCGTCCTCGTCGCATTGATTTTCAATCCAATTCTTGCTGCTTCGCGTTTTAGTCGGGTTTACGCCTCACACACCTTCGTTGTTATCCTGCCGATGATGTCGATGTCATCCGCGAAGCCAAGAAATTGGAGAAATCGGTAGAGGATCGTGCCACGGATGTCTATGTCTTGCCCCGCGTCTCGAATGACACCTTCCAGGGCGATGTTGACTAGCAGACAGAAGAGTCCGTCACCTTGCCTCAGACCCCTGTGAGACTCGAACGATTCCGAGTGTTCGGTATAAGTATTCTCACCTTGCACTGCACCCCGTTCATGGTGGCCTCTAACAGCCGGATCAAATTTCTAGGGAAGTGGTACCGCTGCATGATGCTCCATAGCTTCTTCTGGTCTATGGTGTCGTAGGCCGCCTTGAAGTCGATGAACAAGTGGTGCGTTGGGATCTGGCACTCTCGGCACTTCTGGAGGATCTGCCGTAGAGTGAAAATTTGATCGGTGGTGGATTTGCCTCGAACAAACCCAGCTTGGTAGCTGCCGACAAAATTTGTAGCAAGGGGCGCAAGTCTGTAGAACAGCATCTGGGACAGGATCTTGTAGGCGGCATTTAGGACTGTGATGGCTCGGAAATTATATCAATCCAGCCTGTCGCTCTTTTTGTAGACTGGATGGATAACACCGGTAGTTTCTCCTGCACACAGACTTTCACGATCAGATGATTCATTTCGACGATAAGCCCCATCTTAAATAGTTCGGCCACCAGCCCGTCATTGTCAGCAAACTTATTGCTCTTAAGCTGCATGATGCGGCTGGTAATCTCATCCCGAGATGGCGGGGGCACCTCATCGTCTGCACTAATGCTGTCGCTGTTGTTACTGCTGTGCTGCTGCTGTGTGGTTGCCTTGTTTCTGCCACTTGCGCAAGCCTCTCCTACCTCTGCTCCATTCAGATGTCCTTTGTAGTAGCACTTCCACTTTCGATCACCTCCTGCTCGTCCGTCAGGAGATTTCCTTCCGCATCCCAGCAGATTGCAGTATTAGGATCAAACCTACTCCGTGCCTCCTTCAATCTCCTGTATAAAAAGCGGGTGTCCCTCGACTGGGAAAGCTGCTCCAGCAGATGTTCATCTGACTATTAAAACGTCGCTGCGTGGCCTGGTAGAGCAGGGTTTGCTGTTTCCTCAGTCGTCTGTAGTTCTCCACGGCTTTCATACTGTAGCATGTGGATGCGAGCTGCTTTCTTTTCGGATAGTACTCGTCTACACTCTTCGTCGATTTTTGTTCTCTCTCTACGTGTCAAGCGGCCGATCTGTGTGTTCGGTTGCAGTGCTGATGGCTTGTTCCTCCATTCGCCAGTGGTCTGCGAGGGGCAATGCTGCGATGTTGCTGGCGGCCGGTAGCGCTTCCCCGAGCGCTGTCGCGTACCGCTCCGCTACATCAGCACACTTCACCGGTCCAGGTTAAGCCTTGGGTGGGCTGATTCCGTTGGTTGTTAACCACGTTTCTGGCGCAGCTATACCATGACCAGGAAATGGTCTCAGTCAACGTTTGCGCCTCTATACGTTTTAATGTCGATAATATCCGAGAAGTACTGTTTGTCAATCATAACGAGGGACTTTAAAACCACCTTTAGGGTGTCTCCAGTTGTTTGTAGACTTGTAGTGTCTTTGTAAGTAGACTTATTTTAACAATGTGTGTGATTTTATTTGATGTTGTTGTCTTTCTGCCAGGAAGGGTCATAATAGAACCATACAGGGTTTACCTAGCCAATCGGGCGTCGTCAAAGCGTTATCGGTCACCGTAAATACTTTTTCGGGCGACGTAAACCCTCAACCTGACTGTCCACTTCTTCGGCCTTGATGAAGATGAATCGGGCATAGTGCAGAATGAATGCGAGGCTTCTAGTTGCTACTGCTCATTATTTTCTTGCTTTCTAGTTGTAACACAATACTTTTTTGCGAGTAGTTTAACTGATCTATAAGTAATTCACAATTTTTAAGTTAAATACAAATAAAAATGATTGAAATTCCTTATATAATTTTTTTAATTCAAGCCCGTACAATGCAATTTGGTTTTATATTTTTTAAATAATATTATGTTTGGTGATTAAATTAGGTTAACACTTAAAAAATACATCCAAAGTTTAACAACATGAAAACTACGTATTTTTAAACCACTTAATGGGTCAAACACACCGGAGCTACCGATTTGACACCTTAAGAATAGGACACTTTTATTATGTACTTTGCCCGATTCATACTTCACAAGGCCCGAATAGAAATGACAGTGCCCAATTGAGGGTTTACGTCGCCCGAAAAAGTTTTACGGCGATCGATAACGCTTTGACGATGCCCGATGGTCTAGGTAAACCCTGTAATGCATGACCGAAAACGTCATTACGTCAAAAAGATGAAGGTCTTCTTACTGCTCTTACTATGCTACACGACTACAATGGAAACGACAAGAAATCATTGGAAAAGGTGATCTTATTTTAGTTCAAAAGAAATGATCAATTATTCAACAATCAATGGACTTTTTCAGGTTATTTTGTTTCGGTATATTTGTCTATTTTGATAATTAAATCGCATTCGTGATTTCCCCAGGGGTACGCTGCTATGCATTGAGGATGCAATATTATTAATTAATGCACATTATGATTCAACTGGTTGGGATGCGATCGCGTTCGACGACTAGACGGTTGGGTTGTTTGACAGACGGTGGATGTGATGAATAAAAAAAATAATCCGGAAATATAAAGGAAATCCTCATAACGAGTTTAATATTTAATGTTGGATTCAGCGCATTGTGGCAATTCAAAGGAAAGCAACGCGTTATGCTGTAAAGCTCCTCCAATGGAGACATCGTGACGTACATCCCATTTACGCCAGTCGATGTCTACTGTTAGGTCTAGAGCCACTCTCAACAAGCATTTCTCCCAACTTACTCAGTGCTGTAAATGTCTTTGCTCGTCTAGAACTCTCAGGCAAAATCAAATAATACGCGTATCTTAGTACTTCCGGTCAGTCAGATCTGATGAACATGATGGGAGTCGCCTTCAGTCAAGTTTACAATATGTATGAATTTACACAGCAAATTTTCTCGTCCTACTTCAGTAAAGTTTTTTCAGTAAAAAGTTATTTTGTAGGCGCTTACAGGCACCCTGGTAAAATTTCAGATGATATTTCGGCTTACGGGATTAATTTAAAAATAATTGGCAGCCGTGTTGGTGTGTAAAATGTTTGCTACAACCCACTGTACTTGCTGAAATTTCGTGGTGTCTGTGAGCGCTTACTGAACCAGCTACACTTCGGCGGCGGCAAAATACAGTATAAAAGTGTATAAAATAACACAAAACATGTATGAACATGAATTGAAGAACTGGCAATCTCTAAGCATAAATAAAACTCAATTTAAAAGAAACATTTCGTCATTTTTTTATCGCAACCAACTACTGAAAAATCAGTAATAGAAGAATGGCTTTACTGCGGTTTCAGTAAACGAGCTGTCATTTTGGTGAGCACGGACATTACTGAATGATTCAGTAAACATTCTTTTTACTGAAAGGATTACTGAAACTTCAGTTAAAAAAATTTCAGTAAAATTTTACTGAAGTTCAGTAAAAAAAAGTTTCTGTGTAGTATGTCTCCATCTGCGTTCCGTGAGCGTTTGCGTGTTCGCCAATTAAACTAAACGTAACGCCCCGTAGCTTGTAGCGCCTGGCTCATTGTGACTTTCTCTACGTCAGAAAAACAAGATCAATAAATACTAAACACTAATCCGTTCCAATGACTCACTCGTTATGCGTAAAGCACTTTTTGATACAATTTGTATGAAAAGTGAAATAATTAGGCGAAAGGCCAGGAGAGTGACAAAATGCAGACAAATTTTTCTAAACGTGAGCTTTTGTCACTTTTTGAGCTTTTGTCAAAATTTTGTAACCGGAGCAGCCAGGAAATAAAGTTGACAAAAGTTGACAAAAAGTTGCAAAATTTGACGTTCGCGAAAATGCGTAAACAAACAGCTATTTGGCGCAGTTGTGACCCATTGCTATGAGAATAATGCTAAAATGCATGATTCTAATTGATTTATGTACCTATTTCATGCTTCTTAAACAAAATATCGATGATATTCAGATGTTGGAGCTTTTTGTCATTCTTGTGTATGTTTTTGGTGCGGCCACGAGAAAAGCTCTTTTTTGCAGTTGATAAGCAATTTTGACAAAGTTGAAAAAAATTTCAACATTTTTTCACCTCCGTGGCCACGCGCTGATTGGTTCCAGGTCATGAAAAGAAAAAAAAAAAATCCGGTATACCATGAGGATTTTGTGAATTTTTCAAAAAGCGATTTTTCTATACAAACGCATGCTTTTAAATAGCACTGTTAGCCAACTATCGAGCATTCAACTAAAAATCGTTCAACTATTGAATTTATTGATCCATTGATAAATTCTTAGCAACGAAATTCTCGCCTTCACGAGTGAGTAGATCAAGAATGCATGCAAGAACACACCATCAATACACCTCACACCTGTGACACACGCTTGATGGCGTAGATATACACGTCTTGCACGCATTGCATCCATTTTCATGACAAAAAAACGATAGAAAAACTACTTAATTTTGAGATCCGGCATGACCATTCCCTCAATGACCTAAAAAAGCTTCCACCAGAATTACACTAGCGAGTACGGACAGTGTCCCCCGGCCGTTATGATTTTGATAACATATATTTGGAAGATTTTTAAGGGCTTTCCTGAACAGCAAAACAAAAGATAGGAGAGAATACATTTCATTCACAAAACGTGCGCAAAAGCATAGACCTAAGGCGCAGTTGTTGTGGCTCATATTGCCCCAGTGTTTTGACGTATCACAGTTTGTTTACCTATACCCATTTTGCCCCGGGGTTATGCCCATTTTGCCCCAGGGCTATGCCTATTTTGCCCAAAATAGATTCTTGTAAACGTCAGCATTTATTTACCACTTTTTTCCTGTTTTTAAGATATTTTCATTCTATGTGGCAATTTTAATCTATAGATTAATGGTGAAGGCATACAATACTGCAAGAATAATTGTGTTTTGTGACATATGCAATGCCCATTTTGCCCCGCTTTCCCTTACACTTTGTTTCTTCCTCTTTTCGATTTAAGACGTCATACGGACGTTACACAGGGCGTAAACTATAAAAGTTTATGCTTGATTTGTATGGGAGAGCGTAAACTTCCTTTCAAAAGATTATAGTTGTATGGATGAAATTCAGTTTACGCCAAAGTTTACTCTTCGTGTGACGTCCTTATCAAATTGCACCTGATATATCAACTCACTTTGGTCAAAATAGAAAAACATCTTTTTCGATGCACGTCGTGATGCGTCTGTCAAAATGATTTTAACATATCGGGAAGAGATTGATATTTTAACGTAAAAAAGGTTTCGGGAACAGTTTTGTGCGTAACTGGACAGATTCCATAGAAATCTTCATCCATCATGGCTACCAAAATTGGAGCTAAGAACTCACCTGTAGTCTATCTAGGCACCTTGGTGCCAGCTCCGATTTTGGTAGCCATGATGAATGGAGATTTCTATGGAGATTATTGTTGCTATGGGCGTTATTGTTACTAATAACTTTGTATGATGTTGGATATTTTCGGAAATGTGGACGGAAACCAAGATTTATCATAGTACACTAAACGGACCTACCTGTAGTAATTTAAAAACCTTACTTGGCACGTTTTTGAAATGAAAATTGAAATGACAATTTTCTTAATAGGCCTTGCCTTGCATTTTTGTGTGTTTTTTTTCAAGATGCGGGTTTTTGGGACTGTATAATTATTTTATTAAAATTCAATCGCGTACTTTGATGGTTTTATACGAGGTTATATTTCAGGCTGTGCTTCAATTAGAATGAAATTAACACATATCAAAAACTGCCAATAGCGCAACCAAATTAATATGTAGTGCAGGGTTTATTCTTAGTTTAGTGCAAACCAAATTCGTTAAATAAAAATAGAAGATCTATATGAAAAATGCCATTTCAAGGTGAACAGCCAATACCTGCGTCCATAGAAGCGCTAGGATATCGATGGATAAAGCGAATAAGTGAAGGGGCATTTTCTAAGGTACGGTGTCTCGGTTACACCAAAGTACTTCAATATAACTTACAATTGTATGCTTTTAGGTACATCTTATTGAATATCACAACCGAGCAAACAATTGTTTCGAAACGTTGGCTTGTAAACTGATTGATACAAATAAATGTAGTGAAAAGTTTCGAAAACGATTTCTCCCAAGGGAATTAACGATACTGCTCCATATCCGTCATCCATACATCATCCGCATAAATGCGATTATCAAGTGTCGCAACAAAATTTGCATCTTCATGCGCTACGCCGAAATGGGTGACATGTTATCTTTCGTGATTGATCACGGACCACTAAGAGAGACCCAGACACGCATCTGGTGTCGACAACTTGCTTTGGCAGTTCAATATCTACACGAATCAGGCATTGCCCACAGGGATCTGAAATGCGAAAACATTCTATTGTCAGCAAATTTGAACGTAAAACTGAGTGATTTTGGATTTGCTCGGTATGTTACAGAAAAAAACCGACAACCGCAATTAAGTACAACGTTTTGCGGCTCGTTCGACTATTCAGCGCCTGAGTTACTGAAAGGAAAGCCTTACAATCCGAAAGCATCAGATCTATGGGCATTAGGAGTTGTATTGTACATGCTGCTTAACAAATCCGTACCGTTCAAGGGCAAAACTCGGCAAGTGTACGAACAACAAATGGCCCGTGCTTGGAAGTTCCGTTCGCGTGTAAAAAACGCATTGTCGTCGGAAGTAAAAACACTGGTGCGAAGTTTACTCGAACCCAATCCTTTGATTCGATGGACTGTCGAGGAAGTGCTGGTTTGTGATTGGTTGATTCAAGATCGTCGTTTGAGATCGTTGAACGCTGAAGAGTTTTCCGCCCTAGCAGAAGCAAGAATTTTTGCAAGGTCTTCCGCTGATATTGAAAGTGTTAAAGAAAAACTTCGTTTGATAGAGCACGCCGACCAATCAGTCACAGTGATAAAATCAACTGGATCAAATTTAGACGCTCGAAATCATTCTGATTCGTTATTGTCTATACAAACTTCAGTACAAACTAAAACATCAGGCTCCAGAATAAAGGGTAGTAAATGAATGTTGAATGGAATCACGTAGACAATTGTTTACACTATATGCAATCCCATGACTGTAAGGGCTCAGAAACCTAATATAGCAAAAAACAATCCCAATGTTGCTATGCCCGTAGTGTTAAATCTTTTACCGCGCGGCTACACGAGGTGAAATGTGCAGCGAAACGAGCTATTTGACAGGTGAAATATCTGACAGATACAGCTAAGGATTGGGGGAGATATAACATCACTGGCGGAAATTCACTTCAAAGGAATATCTTCTTCAGTAAAACATTCTCTAATTGGAAGTTTTTTAATCGATAAATCGCGATTTCTTACATGCTATGTATACGTTACCGTAGCAATAGACGATGCGCAATCTCAGATTGCGCATATATATATATATATATATATATATATATAGATATATATATATATATATATATATATATATATAGATATATATATATATATATATATATATATATATATATATATATATATATATATATATATATATATATATATATATATATATATATATATATATATATATATATATATATATATATATATATATATATATATATATATCTGTCAAACGGGTCGGTTTGATATATTTATCTGTCAAAAAAAATTATATATCTCGGACATATACAGGGTTTACCTAGCCAATCCGGCATCGTCAAAGCGTTATCGGTCGCCGCAAATACTTTTTCGGGCGACGTAAACCCTCAATTGGGCACTGTCATTTCTATTCGAGCCTTGTGAAGTATGAATCGAGCAAAGTACAGAATGAAAGCGTCCTACTCTTGAAGGTGTTAAATCGGTCGCTCCGTTGTGTTTGATCCATCAAGTTGTTTAAAAATACGTATTTTGCTTGTTATTTAACTTATTATGTATTATTTTAAAATGTTTACCGAATTAAATAATCAAACATATTATTTATTTTTTAAAAAATATCAAACCAAATTGCATTGTACGGGTTTGAATAAAAAAAATTAAAAAATGAATTTGAATAATTTTTATGTAATTTAACTTAAAAATAGTGATATCAGTTAAACTACTCGCAAAAAAGTATTGTTTTATAGCTAGAAAGCAACAAAATATAAAGTAGGCCCAATTCATTCTGTACTTTGCCCGATTCATACTTCACAAGGCTCGAATAGAAATGACAGTGCCCAATTGAGGGTTTATGTCGCCCGAAAAAGTATTTACGACGACCGATAACGCTTTGACGACGCCCGATTGGCTTGGTAAATCCTGTAATCTTGAAAATTTATGTGCAATCTTGGCGCAATCTGAAATTGTATGGAAATGACGTTTATAGCTCAGGGTTGGCTACGCGAAATGACATATATTTTGATAAAACGAATATATGCGCAATCTGAAATTGCGCATCGTGTATTAATACGGTTATGTGTATACATAGCACATCAGCTGGTTGCTGTGATGCGTTATCTGACATACACTCTTTAAAAAAATTACCGAATCTTGGATAATTTTTACCGGATCTGCACAACTGAGATCTCAGCAAAGATATCGGTTAAATATCTGTTGCCGAAATCACGGTAAAAAAATGAAAATTACATTTTCTTTTGATGTTTGCGTTTAATCGAGATTTTTTATTACAGCAAACGGAGATTTCGGCTTTGTATAATTTATTTTTTATTTTAATGATTTTATTGCACGTTAAATACGTTAAATAATGCACGTTTAAATAGGTAACAAAGAAGAATAATATTTATTTGGATTAATAGCTATAGCAGCCTGAGCCCATGATGATGACCAGTGTACAAAGTTCTGCAGCATGATACCACCATCGTACGCCTTACTGAAGTAGGGCGGCAGGAACCCTACCTTTAAGAGCGTTGAGGTGTGATAGGAAGCGTAGGGACGGGAGCCGGTACAACCACCGGACCACAGCGTCTGGATGTGGTACAGTACAGAAAGATGAGCCGGGCATGGAACGGGCACCGGTACAGGCACGGTACTGTAAGGCGGGTAGAGTGAAACAAGTCTGAGTGAACCCCGATTAGATATCACGTGGTCGAGTGTTTGAATACTTCCCAAATAGCCAGCTCGTACTTTATAGCTGATTTGAGGCTGTTTAACGAAAAATCGTTCCGATGTCGAACTTTGTGGCTGATTAAGAGATAGACGGTACTTTGCGGAAATATGGAGCTTTTAAACAGGTACATGGTACTCTCAGGAACCTTGTAGCTGATTAGCCTGATGTGTATGGTTCACAATGGAACTTGAAGGCTTGTTAAGAAAGCGTACCGAACTTGGTGGAACTTTATAGCTTTTCAATGCATGACATCGGTACGAGGTGGCCCTTGTCAAAGCGCCAAAGACTGGTGCCGTCAATCATCTCGTTGCTACTGCCCAAGCTATACATATATACAATATATATGTACAGTGAAGAGCCGTTTTTTTCCGGGAAAATCGGGATCCGACCTCGCCCGGATACTCAAATCACACGGATAATGAGTCGAAGTATGAAAGACGTTTTGTCAAAGTCAAAGTTTTGAAAACAAATTCCTATTTTTTTCTGAATTTGTATTCTGTTTTGGTAAAACCTAGTCAGTTTTTATGAACTTCATGGTCCCAAAGAGCGATTTGGGGTTCCCATGAATTAGAGCGATTTTTGTTATGACAATAAGCTCTTACGACCGTTTTTTTTTTCTTCAAATATTCTTCTCAGCACTCAATGTCATCTTTGTTTTTAAATTCAGCATTTTTTCAGAACGGATAAACGAAGAGTCTAATGAAAAGTACGCGGATAATCGGCGCTCCACTGCACGAGATTTGTTTTATAGATTAATAATAGTTTTCTATTTTTTCAATAATTTAATTATTTCCATGTAAATACATCATTGTACCATAATTCTAGTTTAGTCTTCAAAATTATGTTCTGTACCACATTATTTGTTTAATAAACGTCAATGATATGGACATATAAAAAGTAATGTGTAACCAGACACCTATATTTACAACTTATAATACTTAATCGTCAGCTAATACTAATTGGGTAAAACTAGGATTACTGGGCCAGCTAGTGAGTTTTAAAATAATAATTATTATCAATTTTTTATATCAATAGTTTAAAACAATCTTCGCATGTAATGATTCTTTAGAAAATACAAATCAAAATATTTAAAATAAGAAGGCCATAAGAACCTTATTAATTTTGTGAATAACGGCTCAAAACTGAATAGATCAAACAAAATCTACACAAAAACCTCAACAAAGATTTTTAGCATAATCGAAATGTTTGCTCTTGGTACATACATAATTCAGGAATGTAATCCTATCGTGTTGTTTTCCTCCTACAACCCACTTCACCATCGGTTTGCTCTTCAACCGCTACAACGGGGATCGTTAGATCCAAATTAGTCGATCTTAATACTGTATTTAATAATGTCCTGGGCATCAACATCTAAACGGGGCCTGAAAGTTCAATTTTCAAACTGTTAATTAAATATTGTTGTTGTCCAAAGGATACTAGCAAATTCTACAGTAGAAAGAACAATTACCCAATACTGAGCTTTTACACTGAATGGATCCTAGAAGTCTTTCGCAACACACAAAATGAACTTTAATGGATGGAAATCTTTGATAACTTCATATTCATTCTGAAAGGATAATCTGCTATCTAAATGAACGCCTAAGTCGCGGATCACATTAATACGAGGCACCGAGTTATCATCAATTTTGTACACATCAATTTGATACACCATAAACCGTTGTGTCAATGACCAAATTTACACCTTCATCTCTACGACCGGCATACCCGGGTATCCCATACATTTTGTATGGGGGATTAAACTTTTTTGTGCTAAAACTTTAATAGCTTCTGTTCTAATCGTAGTTTTTGAATGAAATTTGACATCGTGTTATTGGTAGAATTTAAAAAATTCATTTAATAATTTTTATATAACCTAAAACTAATGATTACTCGTTTTGATACCAATAACAAGTCAATAATACTGCATATATTATGGCATTATTGTTATGGCATTAATCATATTTTATTTTCAACTTTTTTAACGTGTAGTTCAAACGCAGGAAATATCCTTAAATTAAATTAAATTAATTATTAATATATAAGCTTAATTTACATTCAACAAAAAAAGAGTAAGAAAATTAATTTTGATTTGATTTCAGTCTCCACAATGATCACACTTTGTTATAATTTTGGAGTGATGGGCACAAACTGGTTTCTTACATTCATTTTTTTTATTTTTTGTTTATTTTGTTTATTTGTAAATGTTAAGTGATTGGCCATAATTGGCCTTATCACTGATCTTATAAACTAAACTTATAATAACATAAAGCATCACGGTACAATGTAACATCAGCACAAAATAAATAACAAAGAGTATCACAACAAGAAAACAGGTTCACCTAGGGAATTCCAGTCGAAAGAGTCATAGGGCGCATTAAATCGGATAGCCATCGCAGTCGAAGGTTCATTATCGCTATATGCACGTCTAGTATGGTCAACTCTTAGTAGCCTAAAGTTTCTTAAAATACGAGCAGGTACGTTGAAATTAACTCTAGCTAAAAGGTCCGGTGAATCTATCTCTCCTAGGATGATTTTCTTCATGAACTATATTTGCGCCGTTTCGCGACGAGTAGCGATAGATTCGAGTCCAAAAATTAAACACCGGGCATGATAACTAGGTCTCGCTGCTACGTTACGCCAGGGTGTGAACCGTAAGACCAAACGGGTGAATTTTTTCTGCACTGACTCAATCTTATTCGACCATAACGACGACGATGGGCACCAAACTACTGAGGAGTATTCTAAGATGGATCTGACTAGTGATTTGTAGAGTGCGACAAGACAATGTGGGTCGGAGAATTCTCTCGACTGCCTGCGTATAAATCCTAGCATTCTGTTCGCTCTATCAATAATTTCGTTATGGTGCACATGAAAGTCAAGTTTACGGTCAAGAGTAACTCCCAAGTCTTTTACTGCACTGTGTCGTTGTAATTGTGTACCGGAGATGCAGTAGTTAAACACTATTGGACAATTAGAACGGTGAAACGACATGGACAAACATTTATCAACAGAAATTTGTAGGTCGTTGTTCAGACACCAGTCGGAAAAAGAGTCGATCGATGCTTGCAGGACAAGACAATCACCAAAACACCTCACAGGAAAAAAAGTCTAAGATCGTCCGCATACAATAAACATTCAGATTCCCTTACTACAGTAGCAACGTCATTGAAAAATAGAGAAAACAGCAAGGGTCCAAGGTTACTACCCTGTGGCACGCCTGAACAACTCACGAATTCCCTAGATGTCATACAATCAACTTTGACGCGATATCGACGATTGGTGAGGTAAGATTCGAACCACTCCACTAAAGGGGTAGAGAATCCAAGACGAGCAAGCTTCGCCAACAACAAGCGATGATTCACCCGATCAAAGGCAGCCTTAAGGTCGGTATAGATGACATCCATCTGGGCTCCCGAAGCGAATGCAGCATGGCAGTGAGATACAAACTCCACCAAATTGGTGGTCACACTGCGGCGAGGGAAGAACCCGTGTTGGCGTGTTGATATCAGCGAGCGGCAACAGTTCAAGAGCGAGTTCTGGACGACAACTTCAAAAACCTTAGCACCTGCAGGCAAAGTAGTAATGCCTCGGTAGTTTTCTACCATCTAGTTTTCTAGTTTTTTGTAGGATGGTTTGACCTGCTTGAGCGCCTTTAGCACAGAGTCTCTGGAGATGTTTATGTCACGCACATTAACATCGACAGCATCGGAGGGCACGTTGTTGAGAGCAGCATCCAATGAGAAGCCAGGAGCTTCAGTGGCAAACGAACTCATGAAACGATCGGCAAATAAATTGCAGGTTTCCTCTTTGGTACACGAAGTTGTTCCATTAAAGGAAACTATAGCTGGCAGGGAGCTGTTTTTCCGTTTTGTGTCGACATACCTCCAAATTTTTTTCGGTTTTCTTCTTAAGCTGAACTGTATACGGATCAAAAAACGAGAGTGAAGTTGTCTATTATAGCTTCGATATACATTGTGTGCAGCGATGAACCGCAATCTCGATTGTTGTGTTCCACTGTTTTGATAAAACCGATAGCAGGAAGATATGTTTCGTTTTAAGCGGCGTAATTGAGCATTACTCCACGGTGGACCCTGTCGTGGACGTTTTATAGGGCAACAGGCAGATAAATGTTCCGTAAATTTCCGATTGAACATATCGAGTGCATGGTTTACGTCCGGATTTCCATCAAGGAATGACCAGTCAGAAGATTGCAGTAGATCATTTAGAATCGAAAAGTTAGTGCGACTGTAGTCGAGCATGCCTGATTCTTGATGTGATGTTGTATGATGTTCTGCTTTGGCTAAGCCGTTCGGCAGGCACAGCTCTATAGGCGGATGATAGCAATCAATAGCAACTATAGGGAAGGGTGTTATTGTCGGTGGAGAGCATTGTTGCAGGATATCGTCGCATACAAAGATCAAATCGAGGTAGTTCATCACAAACTTTTTTAGTAGACCCTTTTTTTAACACAAAGGAAACAAGTCCCAGTGTGTTTAACCCTACCACTAGCGTCCCGTTTAATTGGAGTCATTGTTTCATTAGTAACTAGTGCTTTTATAGGACCTCCTTTCATAACCACTACGTGGCCCGAAGTGACGCAAAATTTGTATATTATCTAATTGAATTTCTATTTCTGGCATTGCCAATTGTTCACACAGTTGTTGAAGGAACATACGTCTCTTGTTTGTGGACGTGTTATACTGAGGATTTTTTTCTTTGTACAATATGAATGCAGCAAATGCTGCTACATCTAACATATTGTAAAAAAAAGCCAGTGGCCACCTATTGGTTTTTCTTTTTGTAATATTTTCTGAGAAATACTTGTCCATATTGTCGACACCGCCTTTCAATTTGTTGTAGTCGTCGATCAGTTTAGGCTTATTCTTAGTTCCTGTTATTTCCATGTCATAGGGAGAAGTAGACATAGGGAGAAGGTCTTGGCCTGCCTCAGGAGTGTCCGAAACCGCTCACGGTCTCGCGCCTTCGTCTGAAAGTCCGTTATCCCAGCCTTAATGGCGGACGCTTGTGGACGGCCTAAAAAAACTTTACGGGCTGGGTCGTCCGTTTCCATGCGTACAACATGAACAGCCCACCGGAGCCTGGCGAGCTTGATACGCTGTACGACAGTGAAGTCGCCGTACATCTCGTAAAGCTCGTCATTATAGCGGCTCCTTCATTGTCCTTCCACACATACGGGGCCAAGTATCCTTCTGAGCATCTTCCTCTCGAACGCGGCTAAGAGGGTTTCGTCAGATTTGGACAGTGTCCATGTCTCAGAGGCGTATGTGAGTACCGGAACTATATAGGTACTATATAGTCCCAGCTTCGTCCGTCCCGACAGGTTGTTTGAGGTGAACTGATTTTTCAGGCTGTAGAAAGACCGGTTGACAGCCAGGATCCTTGCGCGCAACTCAGCTTCCATGCTGTTGTCGTTGCTGACCTTTGACCCAAGATAGGTGAATTGTGGGACGATTTCAAAAGTGCGTTCACCTATCTGTACATCACGCTTACGTAGATTCTGATTATTTATTGGTAGGCCCGCTGATGTTGCCATCATCAGTTTGGTCTTTGCCTCGTTTATCTGTAATCCGAGGTTCTCTACCGCCTGAGTGATCATCAGTTGAAGGATACAAAAATCAAAAGAATTTTTAAAATTATATCAACTAAACAAAGGCAAAAAATAATAATCTATACACTTTCTCTTCCAATTTAATGCAACTCCTACTGCTAGAACAGGATTTTTTAAAGTGTTAGCATAAAAATCTTTCATTCCCCATACAAAATGTATGGCATACCCGGGTATGCCGGTTGTAGAGGTAAAGAATACAAAAAGTGTATCGAAGAAAAAAAATACTTCGAGTTTTTTTTAATTTTTCGAGAAAAATTATGTTTTTTGCACGAAAATAAAGAGAATAAAAAAGTCTAAAGATACATGAGCAATTTTTGTCGCTGCGACTTCTCTGTAAAAAGTTATTAAAGATTAAAAATCGAAATCATACACGGGTATCCGGTTGTAGAGTTGACGGTTAATGGGGACCACGTAAGTCAAATTCGTGTAATTTTGTTTGACGTGATAGGTGATGATATCGTACACTCCAAAATGGTCTGCATTCTTTATGCTGTAGCTACACTAGTAGCTACACTGTAGCTAACAATACAGAAATTAGTCAAAGAGAATGCAACGAAACATATGCAGACACCCAAAATTATTCGGGCGCTTCTTCAAAAGCAAAATAATTCATCACACACTCCGAAGTCTACTGCATACAAAGGAGTCTTTAGTTCGAATACCAAAGATATGTGCAATTCCTTCTCGTAACGCTTTGCTGCTACTTTTTACCTGCAGTTCTCTATTTCCTTCTCGTCGGCGCGGCGCTTATTAACAACCTTGCTGTGAATGGATTTGTTTTGTTACGCAGTAGTCAAGACCATTTGTAGGGAAACAGCCTACCACCGTGAAACGGGGTTTGAAGTTGTTAAAGGTAACTTCAGACCTTTCAACCATGAGAGCAGGCAGGCTGCTCTACGTGTTCCTTTTCACATCTACAATGCGATCATTTTGAATTTTCGGGCTCCTGTCAAAAAGATTTCGGATGAGATTTTCCTGTCAAATAGTTCATTTCGCTGTATGTTTCACCTCGTCCAGCCTTGCGAACAACTAAAAAGCACATATTCAATAGTTGGAAGGGAATCGAAGTTCAACCAGTGAGTTCAGACTAGTGATGCGTGTTGCGTTCCGAACCTGCCAGGTGCGATCCGTTCCAGCATGCAAGCATCCAGACCGCAATCCTTATTTTTAACCCAAGTAGGTTCAAGCTGAACCTGTTACTCCCACCGTTTTTTTTGCGATCCGACCAGAATCAGCTGCTATCAACGATCTTATCGATACAATCTGAACCGGCTGCTCTCAGCGTTCTCTGCGATCTATGCCGGACCGGATGCTCTCAGTGCTCTTTGTGATCCGGCCTATAGAACGCTCGACATTGTACTCTCTTTGATTTGATGAGCCGGTTTGCTGTAAACAATGCATCCAGGCTCCTGTTTGAACCTGTTTCTTTCAGCGTTCTTTTCGATCATGGCTGGAACGAAAATTAAAAGTGAAATAACCTAACGAACTCGTATGTTCCCACAAAACCTACTAATCCTACTGAACTTGTATAAAACTACTGAACTACGTTGAGTCAGCCAAATCTTATAAACCTACCGAACTCGTATGAACTCACCTTACCTACCCCTACCTAATTCGTTGCACCTACGGGTCAGAATCGCATATGCTTTGCCGTAACTACTGAACTCTTATGAACCTACTAAACTCGTATGAACCTATCGAATTTGCTGCACCCACGGGTCGGAATTGCATATGCTTTGCTAAACCTGAAACTGAACCTACCGAACCTACTGGAACCAACTTTACGATCCGGGAAGCGTTCCGAGTCGCATGCGGATGGCTCCGACCCCGTAGGTTTGAGTCGACCCGTTCATCACTATTTTTAGCCAATAAATCATATACACTGGAGTGTCGTTTATCCGTGTACCTTTTATCCGGCCATCCGTTTATCCGTGCTGTTGAGAAATGACAGTTCAATACAAAGGTGACATTGCGTTCTTAGGAGGATATTTTAAAAATCGGTTATCATAGCACATGGGTATAACAAAAAACTGCTAATAGTTCATAGCAAATTCCAAATATTCTCATTGGAAAAACATGTAGTAAATAAAAACTGGGTAATTTTTATCAACACATACGATTTATTCCCAAAAAACATAAGGAATTAAATATATCATTTGACTCATTATCCGCGTTATTCGCATATTAGGGCGAGGTCAAGTCCCGATGAGCCCATATACTCGGCGCTCCACTGTATTTGATATAATTCTGACTGTATATTGTTGAAGTTTACAATTGATTTAAGTATATTATGAAATACTGGTGTACAATTAATCGTAGTATTCTATAAAATAGTGTAAACATAATGTAGTTAATGTAATGTTCATTCCTCTTTCAACTATCAAACAGTAAAGGCGTTTTAGCTCTGTTAATATGTATTGCATTTTTCAACGTTCGTGAAAGAATTACAAAATTCAACCAAAATTTTTGGCATTTGACAATTTTGGATTCAAATCAGTACAATTTACCCAAAGAACTGTCAAAGGGGGATTTTACGATACTATTATTTTAGATTATTTCAACCTAGAAAATATGCTAACACACGAAATACGTCGCGGGCGCGATCAGGCTAGCTTTTGAAGGATTTAAAAAAAAATTATTGTGCCAAAAAAGTTTAAATAAATTTTACATCGACTATTTTTACCTTAACAAAAGTTCTTTAGCTCATTTTGAAGAGAATAAAAGAAAAGAAATCAAATTTTAAATGCATATTTTTATACACAATTTTTGGAATCCAATATGGCAGACCGTAACTGTAAAATGAAAAGTGACTAGATGTAGTGTAATGTAGACTAGGCTATTGGACGCCTTTTTTTATAATCAAATTTGAACGTCACTTTTCGACAGAACAGGTAAAACTATTGCTTAAACACGAAGTGGGTTTATTATACAGGTGGGCTTATCCCGAACAATTTGACAGCCGTGCTGTCGAAAAATGAAAACGAAATGACAGAAGGGGATTCGATCATTTGTTGATGTTTGCGTGTGAATTCCAAAGGCTGTTTTGGTTGATGTGTCGTAGTGGGGGTGAAAAACTATGTATCGCAATCGAATCCACTTCTGTCATTCGTTCATTCAATATGGCCTTCCCGCCAAACCTATAAGCCCACCTAGTCCCTATACCCACTTTGGCTTAAACAGGCTTTCTGATTCTCCTAAAATCTTCATTCTATTCTTCAAAACACGTGAAATATACTGCAAAATGTAAGCAAAATCAAATCTGAATAGGTAACTCTCCATTGAACGATTGTTTCAGGGCGAATCTTTCCCTTTCCACTGTCAAAAAAGATTCGCAAACAGTTTTGCGTTTCCATGACACGATTCTTCTGTAGATTCAATAACGGCAATTTTATAAATGTATACACTTGTTTTGACCGTTTAGAAATCACTAAAATGCTTTAAACCAATGTTCTTGCATCCGCAGGGATTCTAAAAATAAGTTTAAATACCAAAATACACAGTTTTCTTTGCACCTGTCAAAAGATTACAGGCAAAGATTCGTGTCATCCAGCCTGTGGCGAAGTGGTCTGAATGCATTTTCGGTAATTTTTACGACGTTTGTTCATATTCTTGTTCTTGAAAAAGTTGAGAAATATCAAAAAAGATAGAATTATAGTTTAATTATCAATTACAACAAGATCAGTGCCCGAAATTACGACGAAATCATGTGGAGTTCAAGAGGACCAAAGCTTTGAAGCTGGATTCCTGATTGTGGTCGTTTTTGAGTGATGAATTACTGAAAAAACTACTCCATGCCACGTTCATAAGAAAGAATTTGTATTCATAAGAAGGAAAGATTTGTGCAAAAAATGCACAATTTGCCCTGAAAAGTGTTTGGGTGTTTGGAATCGTTTGTGCCCAAGCGAATTTTTTTCTGGGATAATGAACACAAACTCATGCCATCTCTTTCTATTCATCAGCCCTACTCTCTCACACGCATCGATGAACTTTTATACCTCTCTTTGTTCATTGTGCTATATTTGAAGGGTTTAAAACTGATAGATAACGTTTCATGTTCATGAAGTAGTTATGGTCAAATGGCAATGATGTAGTGTTTGTACCATGATTGACCTAAGTTCATTTCCATTTTTATTCTTTTCATTAGTGATTTAAAGTTTTCTTTTTTTTTAAACATCCAGCTCCAATAAGTTCAGACCCTTTTACTCATTGTTAGAAATGCGTGTTTAACAGTCAATCTGTTATTTTTATTGTTTTATAAATTTCTTTTGATTCATTTAGTATCAGTACCCCTTCATACAACAAAACCAGTAAATAGCACGATAATGAAAAATGATATGGTGGCGCAACTGGCAAAGTGATTCGAAGTAGAACTAGCGAAGTGGTTGGTAGCATCACGGATGATGCATGAGAATGAATGGGAGCATGAGGGGAGGGGGTGAATCCGAATGTTCATTTCTATTTTTAGCTCTTTTTTGCATGGGTTCATCCTTCACGTGTGTTCACTATCCCCGAAAATGATCTGTATTTCGTTGATATTTTCGGGGATAATTCCCGAAAAGACCAGCGAGAACCAGCGTGGTCGGGAGCTTGGGAACTGGGTGCTTTGATGATTGCTCCATACACTTTTTTCTAAGTCTGAGGTCGGAGATCGGATATCTGTTGAATGAAACAAAATGATGTAATGAAAGGCACTCTGATAAGTTCCTCACTTTATGTATGATACCGTATTTGATTCCATTACACTGCTCCTTGCTTGCTGACTGAACGGATTCAATAATTGTTTCCTATATATCAGATTTTGCTAGCGAACTGTGCTGTTGTTATGCAGTAATCTTCAAATCATCATTTTGATCCAAGAACTGGCCGTCACTATTTTTTTTTTTGGCTTCGTTCTTCGTGCTACGCCTGAGTAAAACCACATACTATTTCTGCGAGATACTGTTTAAACTTGAAGGCATACGAGATTTTGCTATGGAACAAACTATGTAATTGCGTGTCGATGTATTGGTGAGGAAGAACACTATAAGCCCATCTGATATATACACTCACTTTTTTTAGATTCTGAAATCAGTTGTCAAATTAAATGGGTTCGTTCACCTGGTCATACACTTTAATCAAATATATACAACTCGGATGATGAATACTGTTCCTCTCACAGGATGAATTTAAATTTAAGCTTGTTGTCTAAACAAAGGTAAGGCGTGAAATTTAGAAATATCTTTGAGACCGCGTATAAGAGGTACCGTGATCCGTGATCTTTTCCTAGTGAACGATGTAACTGACCATTTTGATATGTAGAGACCGTTGAAATTACACCACAAGTTAAACCGAGTTAAACAGCGTTGAAGAGTTAAACACTCAGTATGATCTGATTTCTTCTTCTTCTTCTTTGCCACAACAACCGTTGTCCGTCAAGGCCTTTACTACTTGTGGGCTTGACTTTTAGTGACTGATTGATTACCCATAGCAAGATAGTCAGTCCTACGTATGGGGGCACGGTTCATTCGGGGCTTGAACCTATGGCGGATATACTTTTAAGTTGTGGAAGTTAACGACCGTACCACGCGACCGACATAATCTGTTATCGATAAGAAAATTATCATTTTACCGGAATCATTTTTTTCGTCTAACAAAACATTTATAAAAATGGAAGATGAATATATACAATATTTGATTTCATTCTCGTGTGTCTGATCTTACATAAACTATGTTGAAATATACTAATATTGTAAAATAGTGTAGCCAATAAGAAATATCTAGAAATACAATAAAAGTAACTTACCTACAAAATATGGTTAATAATATGGCTGGGGAGAAATAAAAGAATAAAGAACGATTAAAGGAAATTGAGTGTTCAAGGATGCTGAAATTGTGAAGTTATAAAACAATACAGAGAAATTATTTTACTCCAACAAGCCCCATACTTCTTTGTAGGCAACGCATATAATTTAGAGATATAGAGCCTACATCGCTAAAATGGATAAAATTTCACAACAAAGTCAATTCAATATTACTATAATAAAGTAGTATGATCAGCATATGGGCTAAATTGCACTAATATTAAAAGCTCAATACGTTAACCTACCGTTATTTAAATGGATGGTTATTTCATAAAAATTAATACAAATAAATTTTCTGTCTAAATCATTTGTCTCATAAATTGTTTGGAATAAAGTTTAAAGAAAACATGGCTTGAGTTACTTACGCGATATAGTGCGTGCGAGAGTTTACATTCTCTCATCAGCTGCACTTTCGCTTTCATGAGCACTCATCGAATAATTTTCCCCACGTGCTCACCGTTCAACCCCAAGTTGGGGAGCCAGTGAGTAGCAATGAGTTAGTTTTGTGTGTGCCATGAGTTCTCGCAGCACGTTGAGTGCTTGCGCTTGTTGGTTTCTGTCTGGCATCGAACAAGATCGTATTTCAGTTCAATTTTCCGTTTCATGATGCGCACATAGTTGGTAGCACTACGCAACATTTCGGGAAGCGTATATGAAAATCAGTATAAGCTTGCATGGAAGTGTTCAAAAGTGATAAACGTCAACTGGGTCAACTGGTATTCTCTTGTGATTATGTGTACGTAACCAACAGTGGAAGGAGTCAGTCGTGCTATGATTGAAAGAAACAGTGATCATACATTCTAGCGGCACGCCAGAAAACGATATAGTGATTATGAAATGGGAATTACAGCATTTTAAACTCGATCAGCAGAACATTTTTCTTATTGAAGGCAGTTAATTGATTTCAAACAGCTTGTTGTGGAAAGCTTTTGCTCGACTGTCAGTGTGGTTCAAGCTGGAATGTATGGAAAATATCCTTAATTTCCATGGTGTGAATCACTACTCGAATCCTGCAGGGCCAGTACTTGGTTGCCAGCAGGAAAAGTATGAGAGAAGCGAAAAGTGTGTGTGTGTGTGCGAGGGCTTCAAAGTGCGGTTGCATAGATGGTACACCGTAGAGAGAGTATTTCCTCGCTCTTATTTTAGGAAGTACGGGTTCCATTTCTAAAGGATACACGAGACAAACTATTCGAGTGTCGCCCGTTGTAAAACGAGGGTCGATCCGAAGAACGATTAAACCTAACCCACCAAAAAGCTTCCAATGGGGGATCCTTAGGATGCAGCATTCGTTTTCACTTTTTGATCATCGTTTTTTCCTTAATTGTGCACAAAGTAAATGTTTGTGTTTCAACAATTCAGTGCGTGTTCTACAAAGTTTTCCTCGCCAGACTTCAGCTCAAGCTAATTATGCTGTATACGTTCCCGATACCGAAAAATGTATAGTGTATTTATTCGCTGTGTGCAAGTTTCTATGTGATAGAAAGGAAAATAAGAAAAAAATATTAACCTCGAACATATCAAACGAAAAATGCCAGTGAAATGGAGAATAATCTTTAATATTCGTGCTTTCCTTTCGTTTTATAAAGGAAGTACACGAGTGAAACATGAGTGAAATAATCCGAAATAATATGAGTGTTAAAATTATCAAAAATGTGAAAATATTCAGTTCCAGTTCTATAAAAGATGAAGAATTGTATCGATTTGAACCAATCTCACGTCATTGTGCCGCTGTGGAATTTAATAGATCATTTTGTGACTCTCCTAGTTCGGGTGTGTAGTTGTGAGCACAAAAATAGCTATGTATGAAATGTCAGATATCTGGGAATGCGTCTGTGTGCACAATCCTAACGCAACGATCTGACAGTTCCAAATGCTAGAGAGAAAATATCCTCCGAGAAAACTTCCAAAACTGAAGTAAATTGAGCGAAGCTTAGAAATTGTGCCGAAAAAGCAGACACCAAAATTCCCAGTTCGTTTAACATTCCAGATGAATTAGATGCTTTGTATTTAAACAGCTCATATCGATTTTGCAAAATATAGTATAACAAATGGCATACAGCGCAGATCTATTCAGGTATTTGGATAGTGTAATGGGAAAATATATGTAAACAATAAAGTAAAAGATGAGATCTAGTTGAATGTAAAGGGGTATGGAACTATTGTGTAATATTGTACAGGGTGAAAGTGTCTAACAGAACCTGAATCTTATATTCTAGCTAATTAAATAATACTTTTTGCCACATCCAGCCATTTTGAGTAGATATTGCGGGAAAGTCGAAACCGTTCACAAAATAGCTCGCGTATAATTATTAACAATCTCACCCAAATAGGGCGGGCCAATGCAGGATTGAAGAGCTCTTCTTCAAATTCCTTGTGCGCAGTAAACATCTTTATTTGCTCAAGTAATTTTTTGCAAAAAATTATATGTCATTTTCTTTCCTTAATAATATTATACATTTCGATAATCTGCGATGAACTGCATATGGATTGTGTAAATCATGCAGGTATGCAAGGCGCCAAAACAAAATTAGTTCAAGCTGGTCTAATAGTGACTAAAAAATCTCTGTCAAGAAGACAGGCGTTATAAATATCACTACGTATTACCGATATCAATATATAAAACCCTTAAAAAATAAAAGGTGTGTGAATGCATTGTGACATTGGAAAAACAAGATTATTTTGTCGTAAGGACTTCAGTCCAGCATATATTTTGTGTGTGTCTGTGCAATGAGCAATCAATGACTTTGCCAAAGAGCCATTAATATGCAGTGATGTATTTATAATAAATTTCAATGTGAGATGAAAGCTGGAGACCAAATCAAAATTACAAAATGCGAATGTTAGATTGTTGTATTAAACAGGTGTGAAAACAAGAATATGTGCTTAGCCGGGACACAAACCATCACCAAGCTAAAAATAATTCGGCATTTTCTACTCTCTCGAGAGAGCTTTTTTCGGAAGAAGTCATAAACACTAAGCCCATCAAATATTTACTGAAAAATGTTGTTACCTACGTGTTTTATTTTGATTAAAAAGTGAAGAACGAAACAGGTGAAATTAAGGCTATATTTATTGCAAAATATAAATTGTGTGATCGATAACATAATTACCTCTGGGATCTGTGATATCAATATTAGTCTTTTGCTCGGTTATAATATAATTCAATGTGACCCATTCTATTTAATGTTGTTGACAAAGTTATGCTTGTAAATCCCGTCTATCTACGTAGTAAATCTACTAAAGTTGTCAGTGAAAACCAGATTGTACAGGATTTAAGGTTTAGTGCAGTGTTCGTTTGATTTTTGTTAATAATGTGAATGAAGTGCTTATTAATCAACGCTACCAACCTTTGATTAGTTTTGTTAGTTTTAACATCACGCTCTACCAACAATGGTACTCCCATTCTGTTGCGCAAAATACTAGTTCAGTGTTTGGATTACTTGATGTTGCAGAAATAATATATTGTCCGTCATGTGTTATAAATTATGCATCAAAGTGGCGCTCGTACTTAATTAGCTTTATACGCAAATGGTATTAGCGGATCGTGTGGCCCATAAGACTCTATTGCTGATCTTCATGGTGAAGGTATGTATTATGAACAGCTTTTGATACATGTTTGCTATATTTTTTAGTATGAAAAACATATTTGTTTACTAACTATATTTCTGTTTTCACGTTTGATCTTCTTGTTATCCTTATTGTTTTACTCCTTTTTTCCTCCAAAGTGTGTAAGTGGCGGGACTGCCAGCGCCGTAGTAGCGACATCTAGAAAACGAGCTTGCGTGATAGTCCATATAAAAAATACACACATTTGTTGCCAATTTTTTCTATATGATGTTTTACGCACATGAGCTGTCAAACGGCGGCGCTGGCATCCCCAATACAGTGAAACGCCGTTTATACGTTTCCCTTTTATCCGGATATTCGGATAATCCGTGTTGTTGAGAAATTACAGTTTAATAGAAAGTTGACATAGCTGAGTATTTGAAAACCATTTTCAGAGCGCATTGTCATAACAAAAACTCAAAATTCATGAATTTTTTTTGTTTTTCCCCGAAACATAATGCATGTTTTAAAACACTTTAAACATTTCTGGTTAAAAATATTCTTGAACCCATTATCCGTGGAATTCGAATATCCGGGCGAGGTCGAGTCTTTTTTGTTTTTGTTTGTTTAATTGTTTATTACTCGTTCAATGGATAACAATGGATCCGTGTGAATGTTCTTAAGTCTAATATTAGTTTATGATAAGTAGAAAGATCATCTTAATAATTCGTTTCTTAGGCTTTTTTTAAAGGATTGCACTGAGGATCCAAAATTAAACAAATGACGAACTTCATTAAACACCCTAATCATGGAATTGAGGGGTCTCTAGATCCATATCCAGTTCGACTACGGTTCAGGGCAAGTAACGGACGAGAACGAAGCTGAACAGCAGGCACGTAAAAGTTTAACTGCTGGAGCAGGGATGAACAGTTGATGTTACTTTGCAGTAAACCAGCTAAATGAGCCCGTATAACTTTCCGCTGTAGTTAAAACATAGATTTCTTTATTGAAATTGTTATTGATTAACAAATGGAAAAAGTTGGATCTCAGTCATTTTTTAAAATCTTTTTATTTTTTTATACAATAGTTGAACTAGGCCTGGCTTAGTCATTGGTCTTAATAATAAGCTATCCATGACTTGATAAGTTTTCTTTTTTGTACAAATTCTTTTGTACATGCAGTATAAACCATAAGGGGTTTGAACTGTTGATGGACATATTTTAAGGTCGTACAACTTGATGCAATTTCAAATTATTTCACGTTAGAAACATAAAATCGCAGTATTTTTTCTAATAGATATAATGTAAGATCATCAAGCGGCATGATTATTTTCGTCATATTAGACGACATGGATTTTCAGTCCCTTGATATTCGGCTATGGTATAGATTTGTCAATCAATGAATACGGAATAAATGTAAGCGTTTTGATAACCCTTATTTATCTCAATACCTTGGTTGCTCTGCATATCTTCATAATACGACTGCACACATGAATGGTTTAATGTAAATGGAAAGGAAAGCAAAATTAGAGCAAACCGTTCTGACCGATTTTCTCCTACGGAATCGTTTGTGTTTCGCTCCAACAAACGGCGGTCATCATTTATCCCACCCCAGCAAATTAATTCAATCGCTCTTCGCTTCAACCTAAAACACAGTAAAGATCGATGCGATGTCAATTCCTACTCAATTGTTTTCGCCTCACCAACAAAAATCGTATTTACTTGGTCCCAACCGATCGTCCCAACGGTTTGGGCTGTATTTTCGATAATCAACACCCGAATGAATATGCGTTACCACCGATCGCCGATATGTGCGACGTAACCTCTGTTGTTTTTTTTTACATTTGTATGTAGGGTATAGGATGATCGTGTGGCAAACCAAAACTCTCTGAATGACAAGGCTCAGTAAAACCGCCTTGTTCAGCGCGATTTTGCGTGGATTATCAGCAAAAGGGAATGAAGACGATGAAGATGAGGTATTTGATGTGGGTTAAAAATACAAAGAAAACAGAAGTGCTCAATCCTGAGCAAAAGCGTATCGGGAAAACAAGCGAAGTCGCCGAACGAAGGGAGAGAGGACGGAGCATTCGGTCCGTGTGTTGCTGTAGAAGCGAGAAAGCGGCTAAACCGGCGAACAAGAAGCAGTGGAAACAGCTTTTACATTACTGACCTATATTTGGCCGTACGCACTCATACCCGCGCAAAGCAGACGAACACACAGAGCTGGCACTACACGCTTAGCGCTCAAAACTTAGCTCGTTCTCGTGGATGGAAAGAGAAAATGAAATAAGCGAAGAAATTAAAAGCGTGCACAATTGAAGGAAAATATAAACCGCCCATAGTGTTCATTTACACAAGAACGCGCCAAAATGTGCACATATGCAAGCGCTAGTATTTTTTTCGAGCCTATAATAGTGTTGTCTACTTGACTGCAGTGTCAATGCAAAAAAAAACCAGCATTAGCGCAATAATGGCAAACATGCCAAAGGGGTGGAGAGAGCCGAGAGGGCCACGCAGCGCAAGGTGTGACGGCAAACGAATGAAACTTGGTACGAGTCGACGACCGACCGAGATCAAACTCCCCCCTACTACGCTCACTGATGTGCAGGCGATACTCACGCGCATTGAGTGGGGTTATGGTTTTCGCTGTGACCTGATTTGCCTCGTGCGCTCAGCGCACAAACGAACATTACGCCATCCTCTTTCGCCACAACGGCAAGTTGCTTAGGTTAGGTCTTCCAACTCGCGCTACCCTATTGGAGCTCACGCTTCTTACCCCACCTTGTTTAGCCGGCACTCGCCTGCAGCCGTGCTGCCTATTTTGCTTGTTTGTAGCGGCAGCACCCTTTGAGTGCAATCCGCATGCAGTGTGGACAGCGAGTGAAATAGTATGCACCCGATATTGCCATATAGTGGTGTTCCAGAAGGGTTGTAGGTGAATGAAAACAAGCTCACCAAATCAATCCATACTCCGCCACTCTTTATCTAGGCCACTGAGCGTGAAATAAACACACACACAAATGCAAAAAGCGTGTGTTGGCTTATGGGTCATATAACGCACGGCATTACGCGAATGCGTAACACGAAATCAAAGCCACGTGGAGAGCCCAAATGGCGAAAGAGGCCTCTAGGTGCCACTCATTTCGTGCCTTAATGATCGCAGCTTCCACCACAGTTTTTCACAAGAAATATTATGAAGTAGGTGAAATAAAGCTGAAAAGTCGGTCTGAAGCTGATAGTTGCGGTTGAATGGATAAATTATGCCATGGAAGAGGGGTGTTCGCAACGTTTGTGGGTGACTTCTCCGACATTGGAGAAAATGCGTCAGATTATGACAGGTCAAAATACAAACGCGATCTTACCGGTCGCGAGCGCGGTGCATTATGTAATGATGTGTCGAACAAATTGGAAACCATTTTGCTGCTGCTTGTCCGACTGCTGTGCCGTGTGCCGTTTTCTAAGTTTCTGTATTTCTCTTTCTGAAGTTCTGTTGTCATCATTCCTAGTGGCGACATAGGAGCTCGACACCAAAAGAGTAAGAAGGGAAATAAATGCATATCGACGGAGAGATAGAGATAGAAAAAGATAAAGGGAGGATAATATATAGAGTAAAAGAGAGGATGTGTGAGAGAGAAACGGTGTGATGTGTTGAAAATGATTGTAGCAGCCGTGGGAGTTAGCGATAAAAACTTCTGGTTCTACAACTATTAGTGAAAACGAGAGTGTACAAGAGAAAAAAGGCAGAGTGAGAAAAACATATATTTAGAGCAGGAAAGAAGAGCGACGAACGATAGAGAAAGAGAGAGAGAGAGAGACAAAGAGAAATGTGCAAGTATGGCAAGCCTTCGAGCTGCCACGAGACTCTCCTACTTCTTTGGCTCCTGTACTTTGGAGCATTGCATATTTCAACCCATGCTGGTATAGGATTTTACAAAGGTGTTTTCGTTCAGACCTGTCATCGTTTCTAGCGACCTTTTACAAATCATTCAGCGCATAAACCCACACACACACATACACACATTACATAACTTATAACCAGCGCTTATAGCGGCCATCGATATAGGAGGAATCGTTCAAAACCCCTCCATGTTTCGATGTGTTTTTATTATCTCTTTTCCTCCCACTGTCTTTCGTTTGTTGTCTGCAGGCAAGTGGCGCTGGATCTTTGACCTCATTTTGCCAGACGTTCAGTCGCAGCCACCAGTGGGGTGAGAAACACGAATTGTCGTCTGGTTATAGGAAATCAACAATGTTTAGATTACATATTTGAAGCAGCAGGTGTTAGGAGAAAAACTTAACTGTTCAGGTTGATAACTCGCTCAACATGATAACTATTTTAAAAGAAAAAAAAAACATCTCAATGTAGTTAGCTATAAATGTTTCTATACTAGCAGCTCGTCTTAAGCTTTGATGTTACTTGTTAAATTTTACATAACCATAGTAACTCGACCAGGCGTATTTACTGTTACATGATATATTATTTTCAACTTGAAAATAAATCAACGGGCTCAACCTTTAACTTTTTTCATTTTGTAGAAAAAAAATAGCTTTGCTTTGTTTAAATGTTTCACTTAGATAAAAATTTGAAAATTCAAACATAAATTAGTTTAAAAATTGTCTCACAAAAACCTAATTTTCGAAAAAAAATCTAAATTGCCAATGATTTTAATTTTTCTATTATTTACACGCTTATACATTACATTACGCAACATGGTATGCGTAGTTTAAAATAGGCAGCGTTTCAGACCACAAATTACTAGGCGTCTCCATAAATTCAAGAAACGAGACGCTCTCTTTCATTGCTCATATTCGGCTGGTCCTTAAAAAAACCAACAAATCGTTGAGTATAATCGTTAGATTGTTGCCTGAAATCAGGAATTCAAATTTTATTAGGGCTCTGTGCTGACGATGTGTTCGGTCCACCCTTGACTATGTGTTAGTTGTTTAGTCTTCTCCAGGCTCGGTAGCGATGACCAGGATTTTAAGTGTAGCTTAAACGTGGGAAAAAAATTGCACTCCTGCACGACCTGTATAGTAATAAGCTGTTCTTGTTCAAAAATAAATTATTTGGCGGACCACGTCTGTTAACGTCACGGTCCATAGAATGGAGATAACTGGTTTATACGTTAGATATATTTAAGTTTGGGTAGTTAGGAATCTTCAGAAATGTGTATGTACCCATAGTCCATAGTATGAAACCATATATATATATATATATATATATATATATATATATATATATATATATATATATATATATATATATATATATATATATATATATATATATATATATATATATATATATATATATATATATATATATATATATATATATATATATATATCTTGGTTTCCCTGAAAATCTTAGTTATTCCCAAGTGTCTTGTGTCTTGTGTCTATGTATATATACAACAAAAACAACAATCTTGCTCTATGTATGGGAGCTGGAAAATTGCTATTGAATTAAGTGTAACACCTGAAATTGCTATGAGTTATAAATCCTAATCTCATGCCACCATAAGGTGTATGCAAAATTTCGTTCAATATTATTCGTTTGGAGGTTGCTGATCAAACACCGTCGCATGAAATTCATATACATAACATATAACATATTAATATGAATTTATGCTGTTCCTAGATACAAACGTTGAAAATATAACTCATTTGTTCTTAACCTTGAACTACAAATGAGTTCTGGTATCCAAAATAAACCAGTTCATGTCATCTAAAATTCCAAAAATAACCCATTCACAAAACTATCTCAACTGTGTTCGAAACCACTCTACCCATTGCAACATATACAAACATACCCCCACTGCTGACTTTGAAAAGCACCATCGGGACTTTGGATGGCAGGGAGTAACAGAAAAGAAAAGTAACGAAACCACTACCATCAGCTGTTTTCAGTATGCAATGCATGCGATGCTGCATGCACACAGGCGATATCACAAACCGCAAACTGCCTGCTCACACTAGCGGTGAAAATGTGCACGTCTATAATCGTTTATTTGGCGAATCGCTCAAACAGGTTTTGACTATGTAGTTGTAAAAGTGCACGAGTCAAAACATCATGACGTCACCGTAATGAACATTGCCTAAGAGATCGAGCACTCGATACCGAGCCGGCTTCGAGTGTAGCACGATACATTCTAACATAGCTAAAATGAGTGCTGCACATGCAAACTCGCAGAGTGGGGAATTGAGTAACTCAGTAGTGCTACGCAACTGTGTGATATATAAATGATGCTGCCATTTTTGACTCTCCACTTTCGTTCGCAAAACCCACTGATTGAAGGTTCGTTGACCTCATTTGGATATTTTTTGCTTTCATTCTGTGATAAGTTCTTACCTATCTGTCCTATCTTATTTGAAGGATATTTTAGTAGCTTGGATTTTTTGTCTTTCTTTTCATTTCATAATTTAATTAGGTATTGTATCTTTGAATACAAATTGATAATATATTGTAAATAATAAATTTTAATGTATAATATAAATTGCTTTGTACTTTGATGTTATAAACCATACAAACACTTGTAAATTTGTAATAAATAATGCACAAATCAATATCCAGGAGTTTTGTTAACTATAATTGACGAATAAGAGAAAGTGGTGTTACGGTATTATCATATTTTTTATATTTTGTTTCTGCCATTGTAATTGGGACAACCGGGAACCTCCGGGAGAAAGCCTGTGATATGCCAACGATCAGTTCCGGACCGTAGGGATAAAAAAGAGAGTGGTACATCACTATGACACTACACGTACGACGGGTACGAGGCTGTTGATTATTTCGCAAAACTTGCGATTATTCAGGGCGTGACGCTCATCACCGATGAGATCTTCTCGTAGACCTCTATGCACAGATTGTGGATATTGGTTGATGGACAGTTTTGTTGTTCGGGATCTATATAATCGTTACGGTTTATACATATTTAATTTCTTTCTCTTCATAGTTATATATATATATATATATATATATATATATATATATATATATATATATATATATATATATATATATATATATATATATATATATATATATATATATATATATATATATATATATAATTAATTCATTTATTCATGTAAATTTCTCACAAATATACGTGAAAAGTACCTTAAATTATTAAACCTGAAAAACAAATTCTTTATTAACCTGAAAAGTATTATAAAGTATTTTAGTATATTATCATTACACATACACATATGTAAGAAATATGAATAAAGTTGGGCTAATTTCCAGGAGAAAGTTTATGATTAGAATGGAACTCGTTAGGAATATTTACTGGTAACAAGTAATAATCATCATCGGTGTTACCACTTGCAGTGAAGAAATCTTACAGTGTGGCAAACAGTTTTACTCTCGTTTCAATCCGGTATTACCCCTCCGCTATCAACGGGTAGCTGGCTCCATAAGTCTGGAGATGTAGGGCTCGAGCCATTCTCGGCTTGTTTCTCTCCACACAGCTGTAGAAACCGGTTTGTCATATTCACACGCACAGGCACCGTTTTCTGGCATCCATTTGCGCAAACGTGCGAGGCCTACAGGCAGACGGCAGCTTAACTCACTTTCGCTCCATTCATTCAACGAGCGTTGTAGTAAACCTCAGTGAACACTCCGGTCAGCCTAGATGACGCTGTGGCGTCACGATCGTGTCCCTCACACATATATTTTGCCGTAGTCGACCGTCTTAGCGCTCTCTTTCAGTTTTTTATTCGGATACGCTTAGATAAGCCACATCGGATCTATTCAACGGTCTGGAACATTTTCCCCTGTTGACCAGCGTCTTTTCACTACTCTGCTGTTATTTTGCTCATGCAGACTGCAATACAGCAGGCCATTAGCCTACAGATAGCCCTGTGTCTTGCTTTACGCCAATGAGTATTAGATTGCCGCATGATGGATTGAACAAAGAACACAGCTCGTCCCGGTGTATAACGTCACGATGAGGTCGTTCACAGAATACTACAGTGAGTTTTGGATTCTGATCGTCGTAAAGATTTGTGTGTGTGTGTGGGTTTTTTAATATGTGTTTCATGTCGCAAAGTGGGTAAACATTTGTTCGCACTATAATGCACTAGGAGAGGCAGAACGAGATACAATCTATGGGCAAAAGAGATCGTACAATGACACAGAGATGGTAGGCAAGAGCGAGAGAAATTGACCTTATTTTCTATTTCTGTGCTCACATGCTTCAGCAAGTATTCAGTGCTGTTTTAACTGCACGTTATGTTTTCATTCTGCACCGGCCCTCTTGCTTTTATGTGGATCTTTGATTTGTCAAAACAATGAATTTGTTCTTGTGAATTATCACCATAATCAATTGAATTTGAGAATTTGAAAAATAAAAATCACGAACAAATGCGATCAAAACAAAACGAAGCTTAATAAAAGAAAATATTATCACTATTAATTTTCTATTTAAACTGAAGCATGCAAATGGAAAAATATATCAAAAGCGCATAAAACACGGCGGAACTTTTAACGTAGTAGTTCTTTGCTAATTTAAATAATTTCATCAAATTTTAAAAATCCGACATCGTGTCCCGAACATCAATTATCCCTCTGGCATCATATAATATTCATGCTCATTTCAACTGCAATGGGTTGTTGGAATGAATCCGGAGACGATTAATTAGTGTAATTGTGTAAAGCACTGCCAAAACCTTCTTACTTTTTTGGTTGCCGTTTGGAATACGAAGAAAAATGTTTTATTTTGTTTTTTTTTTCAGGATGCCTTGTTTAACAGGTAAAGTCAGTTTATGTGTAAATATTTGAAATTATCATGATTGGTTTTATTTGTATTTGACCATCCTACACAAATCATAAGTCTTAATGAAGGGACATTTTGACCTGAATAAAATAGAAAAGGGTTAAGATGAATAAGAAATGATTTATTTTCCTTTGGGTAATGCGCCTCGACGTAATTGAATGATATACTGTGAAATGGTAACGATTAGATGACCAATGCTTGACGGTTTGCGTATATGTTTTCAAATGAGCAAAGGTTTTCATCATTAGGAAGATACTGTCAAATTCAGTGCTATTATTTATTTTTTCTTTTCAAAGTTGAAATACTTTTGGTAGTTCTGTATCTGTCATTAGACGATGTAAGTCATGTATTTAAATTAACGCGAGACAATAAGCAAACAGTCATTTTGTTTTTTGAAAGATGACCGACTCATTTCTACTAAATCATAAACGAATATAAATTCCTAGCATAATATCTAACGACAGCGAGAAGAAAGTATTTTAAATTACTCCGTTTGGAAAATACATGTTAGGAAAATGGTAAAGGATCGTCACACAACCTATCTCAATACTTTTATATAAAATTTAAATTTTGGAAATATATGTAGACTGTTTATTCCATATGTTATTTAAGACATGAATTAAATGAATTTCATGGTTTTCGCTCAAAATACATAATACTTCATGTTTTTTTTTTGTTTGGCTGGTTTGTTTGATCCAATAAATGAATATATGATATTATTTTACTTTTTGAATAAATGTTCATGAATCATTAAACAAAAAGGCAATTTATTTTCAATTGGACAATTGATGTACATTTTCTAATTAAACTGTAAAATTAAGAAACCCTTATATCTACGAATCCACGTATTTCGGAGACTCCTATTCCATGCAACCGAGCTACAAGGGTAGCCAGCGACTTTAGAGGTTTATAACTTTTAAATCTGAAATCCAACAATGGGACCCTTTCCGTTTTAAGTTCGTAGGCTGAAATTTTAGCCTGTCAGCTGTTTGCATTGTATAGCAGTTTTCGAACAGCTATCTAAGTGAGTATAATATACAGGTGGGCTTATCCCAAGGTGTATGAATTTAGAAAGCTGATTTTTATCGCTTCTGTTTCTGAATGAAGATTTTAAGAGTGTTTCGTGTATTCGTCAAGCCTCCAGAAGGCTTGTTTGAGCAAAAGTTTTGACCCGTTCTGTCAAAAAGTGATGTTCAAATTTGGTTATAAAAACATGCTATAAAACCACCTAGACTACATACACTTTGATTTTATATTCCATCACCTGATCTTTTTTATGCAACTTGGGATGAATGTAAACACCACCTTGTTTTGTCATTTTTCGAGCACGTACTCGAATCTAATTCTAGCTTTGAGGCTAGAATAATCTAGACTGAAAATTGCCTGTTAGTTTTGTATGTGGTTTTGTATGGAGTTTTTACATGGTTTCAGTCTCCAACTGTCAAACTCCATACAAAAAGCTGAATAGAATCGTGAAGGGCCCCATTGATGAAATTTTCTGATGAAAATTACAAAAGAAAATTTATGCAGTTTTTAGACCTGTTAAAATAGGCTAAAATTGGCTAAACTCGCTATCGTTTATTACTAATTCAGCCAGACCTTATTAAGGCTCAAGCTACGGTCGCCTTTGTAGCGGTCTAAGAGATCATCGATGGTGAAGTGGGTGGTGGGAGGAAAAAATATCAGGCTGGGATTACATTCCTTAACTATATTTGTAACAGCAGCAAATATTTATATTCTGCAAAAAAATCGTTGATGAGGTTTTTCTGTCGCTTTTGTTTGATCGGATCAGTTTTGAGCCGTTATACCCTAAATTGATAAGGTTCTCATGGCAATTTAAAAATAATTTTTGAACATCTTTTTACATACGTTTGTTTGCATTTTCAAAACAATCATTGCACGCAAAAATATTTTTTTTTAATGTTTTTGATTTTCTTAAAATTAAATTTTGATAAATACTCTATAAAACTCATAAAACCCTGAAAAATAAGTTCTAAAAGCACTTTTTAAAAATCGTCAAAACATATTTTTTGGGACAAACTTTTGCTAGAATATGTTATTAATATTTTTAACGTTTTTTAAATGCGTTAGCACAAATAACATATTTTTCGAAATGTCTTTATAGTTATGGTACGACCATAAATTTGTTTTTTTCGAAATAAGTCGTGTAAAAATGTTTTTAAAAATTTGAAAAAAAATACACTAAGATGTAAAATAGTACTCTAGACAACTCACACATTTACTGTTTCATCTATCTCTTACCGATTTTTCGCAAATCACGAAAAACGACTGTCCATATAGTTGTGGTAGGCGCTGTAGTAGAAGAAGAAGTGAAATTTTAAATGTAGATTAACATGTAACGGACTATATTTGGTCTTGGATATTAGCAAAAGTTGAATCAATTTGCTTACTCATTTATTTTACTATCCGGTGTGGAGTTAATAGAGTACACTCACTCACATAAGCTCACATGAAACAAGGATACGTTAAGGGCTCCAGTAGTTTGACAGATTGATAGGTTCTTAAAACTATCCAAAAACTAACTATCCAATTGCATGGTACTAATATTAAGCTGGGATTGGCCGTGGCTCACTTTTTTATTGTTATTTTTTAAGTTGTTTAGATTTAGCTTCAGGTGAGACAAAATGTGTTACCACAACAAATGGAGTAGACTTTACATAAATCTTTAGAGTGGCTGTTATAATATGTACACCATTGGATTTCATCTTCCCGGTCGATCCAACGTAGATCTTGTCTAACTTGCAGCATCTCTAACTATTGCCTTAAATTTTAACGTCCACAGCGAATGATGGCCGTCGATTGTTATGTAACCGTGGACGGGTATAAAAAGCCACACTACTACATTCACAGAGAAGTATTTGCCAAACTAACCCAAAGAGCTTAGATTCATCTTGGCTTAACTGGGACATTTCATTTGGTATGGGAGAAGGCTTGATGGGAATAGGCGAGGAAAGGTAGTCCCGGGATCGTAGGCTGCAGCCGGTTTCTAATGACCCCCATAACCACAACAGTGCTTCCCCCTTCTCCACATAGCTCACTAGTTCACTGGGTTGGCTGGTCGGCTGCTTGGTCGAGTGGCTGGAAAGTATGTCACGAGACTGCTGTTAAAGTTGCTGTTGATGGGGAAACAAAAAAATGCTCCCTCAGCAAGAGGCATGAACGGCTATGAGCGAAAAGAAAAATATGGTACAAACAATAGGAAAAATGAGATCGATAGCTCGATCATGAAATGAAATAGAAAACATCTCAGGGATCAGGCGATTGCAAAATCGCCATGAAAATACTAGTGAATTAATGGCTAACAATTCCATAAATAATTAAAATACTTTAAACATATAACTAATGACAAATGAAATAATTGATTATATTAAAAGAGTTGAAAATATTATGTTTTGAACACTGTTTATATTCCAAGTAATTGGTAATGTGTGTAGGCAAAAAAGATGAGCTGATGGTCGTATGAACTTTTTTCCAATGTATAATTTGATTTTTTTTGCACAACAGCACGATAGATAAGCATGCCAGACCGTTTGATCACTACAGATGCACAAATTTCAACGCTTACAATGATAGAACAACGATCTAGTCAAATCATGGTTTTAAAGACTTGCTTGCACCAGAGCAGCAGGGTTCCATAGGAGGTGTGAAATATTATGGTTGAAGCCTTACCTGATCGCTGATTCCCGAACACACTGAGGATCAGTCGCTATTTTACCTCCACCTTTCGAAATCGGCCCGAATCCAACGAAACTGTTTTCCTCCCCTTTCGCATGATTGGTGGCCTCCAATCTGAGGAAGCCTCCATTTCGAGCGTTTCGGTCTAACCTAATAAGGCAAATGTGTGTTGCGACCCTACCACTGTTGCGGTTGTTCGTCATTTTGATTCAGGGTGATGGCTCCTCGGGTTCTGGTTGTTACCGTATAAAGCAGTGGAAATTATGTTATGGAAACATCGTCCATCACCACTGGTTTACAAATTCTTAGGGCCCCGATGGGTTACACCTTGCTGTGACTTACAGATTTCAGTGCTAGCGTTGTCCCACCGCTTTAGTGCAGACGGATGAACACTATGGATCTTGAACAGCATTGTTTTCGGGTTTTCATTCGGTCCACCTACATTTCAAAGTTTAAAACGAAGAAAAAAATCAAATTTAAGCTGCAATAGCCTACCACTGCAGCCGGTTTGATTTTGCTATTTTTGCTGGAAATACGGTTGCGAGTTTTTCAGCATACCGTTACCCTTTTTGTCATCCATTCACTTCGATCAATGAACAAAAATCAAATTTTAAGAAGTGAAACGAAGCATGCAGAGAATTTTTGAGATTATTTATGACCAATATGAAGCTCTTCATTATAAATTTTTCAAAGCCTAGAAGGGCAATTGCTGTTAATCAGACGTTTATTTTAAAGTTTGCATTGTTTTTTTTTTTAATTTTGTTGTATGCGTCGTAGTGATTTAAAGCAGTTGGAGGAATAATTGAAATACATGTTTCAAGTTTGATGAATTAATTATATGTTGTGATGTTCGGTTCATTCAATACTTAAACCTACGAACGAAATGTTCTCAAGTCGAACGACTCATCGACTGTATTACCGGATTGGCATGTAAAATTTTAAAACTACCTAATGTTTTGCAAACACAAATTAAATTGAATAGAGTTTAGTTATGAACAAGCTATTACAAAACATAACGTAAAGTACCTCCTTATAACATTTGCATTAAATAAAAATGTTTAAAGAACATCAAACCGCTTTTAAGCAGCAAAATGACAAAAAACTAAATCAATGTGAAAACCATGTGTCAGAAAAGAAACAAGTTTAAAATCTTGATATGTGTGGACATATGTTTACCACAATTTTTAACACTTTAATTTAAAGTTTAAAAGTTAAACAATAGTTTTTCTCTTTAAAAAAAATTCACGACTTAGACACACGTAAACATTATTTGTACGTAAAAAACATTGATTTTCTTTATATACAAATTCTATGTAAAAGATCCTATTGACTGGTGAAATTAAGTAAACCGCTATAATCCCGTCAATCTTTAACTAATAAAAAAATTGAGATAATTTATCTTTCAAAACACTTGCACCCTAACATAAACAGTAATAAGTACGTAACATGAACAGAGGGTATGTTCCTAGCTGTGGGGCACGTGCGGAATCAAATATTTATTTTGCAAATACAGTTTCATTTCCAAATTCAAAATCGTAACCAACTTCAAACTCGTACACACATTTTATGAGTGTTGAAAAAAACACATGAATAATTTTGAACACTTTATAACCCTTCTAATTTCACGATGGTAATCAACAACGAGCGCAATTGGAAATAGCATAAATTGAGTTTTCGATTACGACGTACTCGTTAGTCTTCTAGTAAGTCTGTATAACCAAGCAGGAAGACGGAAACCATGTGATTTAATTTATATCATTCCATTTTATATCCTTTTATTTAATCCATAATCCATAAATAATGTATTCATTATTATATTATATTATATGCAACATTTTCTACATCAAGGAAGTAATCCACGAGTAGATTATTATTCTATATTTGTGTTATTATTTTTGATTGTTTCAATTGACGAGGGATAATATTACAATCTCACTTTTATCAAGATTTTGTCACCAAATAGGATTTTACAACAATCAGCAAAAATGGTAAGAAAGTGATGTTTGTAGTTCATAAAACGATGTCAAGCATTCGATGAAGCAATGTTACTAGGCAGGGCTAGTCGCAGAACGCTTGAATTAATGATTTGAATTTCAGTTAGTTATATAAAACTTTTAACTTTATAAAGCAATTAGCCCTTTAATATTATACTATATATCCTGGTGTGTTTATACTGGCCACCCTCGCTATTAATCTGTTAACGACAGATCGACACAACTGCATTACTGAACATTCTGTCCCTCCTTGTTCCGTGTGAATACAGCGCAAAAAGATGGTTTATCAATATGGCACAAATATTGACGAAATGTGCAAAAACTGGATAAAGTAATTTTATATCGATATACCGTTAGCACCATCTCACGAAATTTCGACCTGATTTGCGACGGAGTCTTTCTCTTCAACTTCGCAGAGCAGATTTGATCCTAAGGATCTTGCAGTTGGAAAGAAAATAGCGATCGAATTTTACATCGAACCATAGTACCAGACCTTAGACGATGTGTGAATAGTGAGCTATTTTGAATCTCTGTGCAAATAATAACAATAGAGTAATGGAACAACTTAAAGGCTGGGGTACATTGTCCGTACACGCTAGTGTAATTTTGATTTTCACCAGCGCATCTGGTGGCGGCTGACTAAAGCATTTTGCCAAACAATTTGGAGCCGCTTCGGAAAATAGGTTATTTTTCGATGTTTTATACTTAAACTGGTCTGAAAAATAAGTGTGTGATTGATAGATAAATAGGTTGTGCAAGTATTTCAGCCATTTTCGCAAAAAAAAACCATGAAAAACCTACTTAAATTTAAAATCCGGCACGACCACTCCCTCGATGACCAAAAAAAGCTTTCACCAGATGCGCTAGTGAAAATCTAATTTACACTAGCGAGTATGGACAATGTACCCCAGCCATAATGATCGAAATCCTTGAAATCGTCTGTACTGAGAAGAATGTTCATTGAGAGAAAAATCATAAATCGTCTCACTTCCTACTGGTTTGGTAAATGAATATCCTGCAATGGGTAAACCAATCAAAATAATCATCACCTTGAAGCAATCTTAATTTCTAGTGTTTTATTTGATTGAATTCGGCATTCGGCAAGAGCAAATTGTACACAGGCCGAATACAATCTGAAGCTTGAACTCGTGACGGGCATGTTGTTATGTAGTGCGTGTTGACGACTGTGTCACACGAATGTTCCGCAATAATGAAACCGTACAGTATTACGTACTACTTTTTATCAACTCATTGGCTCATTTGCGTGGTAGCTCACTAAAACATGTTTTCCAGGATTCCAACAAGTTATCAGGGGAAGTAAGACCCACTCATGAGTTCCGCAAAGGACATAACGAATTTTTCATGCTAACGCCTCCAAACATCCTGCGTGCTCCTGGGGTTACTAAAGTTCATTGTCCTGATAAAATTTCGGGATTCTATACAGCCTGCTTTGTTTCCCAGACAAGACGCGTCGCTCCTTCCCTTCTTTCTTCAACTGGTCCTGTTCAATGTCAATGACTTGCGTTCGTTGCGTCGATGCGTAGCACAGAGTAAGGTCAATGTCCCGAAATAAGCTTGTGTTATTCGGGAGGCTCCCGTTTGCTACGTACAGTACATAATATACTTGACGAGGCTTTTTCGGTAGCCTGAACCGAGGTCGCGCATGCAAGTTGAGAATGTTTGTGAGAGAGCGAAAATACGCACGCACTTTTACGCATTCAGGATGTAGGGCTTATACTAGGGTGGGTTCACTGACCGGATCGATGATTTTGCTCCAGGAGGAACGCAATAACGTTTTTCCTTCGCTATGTATGTTTTCCATCGTATTGATTTCTTTATGTGGAGGCTTAGCGAGCTTGTGGGGTGCCTTCAGTAGCGAATTTTTGATGTAGTCCATCATTGTGATGTTATAACGAGATTTTGTTGAATGAAAAAAGGCGAATTTATTGCGTTCTACGATATCATATCAACTCTAGCTGTGCATATATTATTTAAATCTTGTTTGTATGCAATCTTACATCTAATGATTATACAGGAAATTTATCATTATCACATTATCAAATCATTTACAGGCTCAGTATTATCATAATACAACTCATTACAAAGGTCATATTTAATGTGTAACGAAACATTCAGCATTTGTGAATAGTTCTGATAAAGTTATGTGTTTATATATAAATATTTTTTTAAAAAATATATGAAAAATAAAGCAAACAATAAATAAATGAACCCAAAATGAAACTAACACTAACACAACGACGATTTAGGAACCGACAGCGTGTTCTAGTGTGGGACGAACATTCATTTTCACTTTAAACTTTAAACAAACATTTTAAACTGGTTAATGTTTGTTGTTAAGTTAAGGTGGTACAGTCGTCAACTCGTATGACTTAACAACATGCCCGTCATGGGTTCAAGCCCCGAATAAACCGTGCTCCCATACATAGGACTGACTATCCTGCTATGGTAACAATAAGTCACTGTATGCCAAGCTCACTTCACTAGTAGGTACAGGCAGGCCTTGACCGACAGCGGTTGTTGTGCCAAAGAAGAAGAATGTTCGTTGTTAGCGCTTCTAATAACATTCTTATATTGGTTATCCGGACAACTAATGAATTCCGCAACCCCATGTGCATCAAAGCTGTCTACAACTTTATCGTTCGTTCGGTTCTAGAATATTCGTGCGTAGTCTGGAGCCCAACTACCGCTTCTTCAATTGCTCGACTTGAGGCGATTCAACGTAAGCTCACGCGATATGCCCTACGCCTACTTCCCTGGCAGGATCGCAAAAATCTTCCTCCGTACGCTGCCGGTGCCGTCTTCTAGGCATTGAACCTTATTCGGTTAGAAGACGCAATGCACAATGCTCTTTCATCGCTGAATTGCTAAATGGCTCTATCGACTCATCGCCTTTGTTGCATCGAGTCGATATCTATGCACCATCCCGAACACTTAGGTCTAGAAAAACTCTACGGCTCGCTCAACCCCGTTCCAGTGCTGGTCGGTCTGACCCTATGTTCCGCATGTCGGCTGTCTTCAACACTGTCTCGGATTGCTTCGACTTCGACATCTCAACTCAGTGCTTCAAGGAACGTCTCCGGCTTTTGCCGTGGCCGCAGTGAATTGCGATGCAAATCTTGGTTTTGCTATGTATTTTTTTATTGAACTGTTACATCTTAATTAAGCCATACGGCCCGTTGAAGATTAAATAAATAATAATAATAATAATATTGAAAACAAGCTTAATTTTTAAGTATTTTTCATGTCAATGTAAACATAATACAATTAAAATGCTATTCCCTTCTCGCCCACAAACTGTATATTGTATAATGCATACTATGCCAAAATATTGTATAAAAAATTTATGGTAGTGTAGTGCACATTTGAATGCTAGAACTGTTTTTTTTTAAATATATTAAAGGTGTTTCTGTACTCTAGAATGTTCTGATATCATAATATTTTTTTTTAATTATTTCACCGCTGAGGGCAGTTTTGCTTCAAATCAACACCAAATCAATTTAATCGATATTTCCCAGTAATCTAGTCTAGGTACATTGGAAACACAGTAAGTGTTCGCTAACTGGATGCTTTTTAACCGAAATGTTGTTGGATAAACTGGATGTTCGCTAACTGGGATGGATCCCAGCTAAAAATCACTAAAACGACAAACGTGCAACTCCGGCATCCTACGCATGCGAATGGAAGAAGAAAAACCATGGGAATCAAAGCGATGGTTATAATTTTCATTTCAGTTAACGAACATCGTCCCCTAACTGGAAAGCAAAAATATTCCAGTTAGCGAACACTCACTGTACATTGGTAACAAATGTTTTTCCTTGTTTTAAATTTCGAACAGCTGAAATTAATTGTTGTAAATTGCATAATAAGGTTTGCTCCTTTTAATTATGCACAGGATGAAGGAGCAATGGCGTATGCATGCTAATCAATCCTAGCTAATGTTTGAAAATGAAATAAGCATTATCCAAACTAATATAACATTAGTTTGGTATTATGTTCAAATCAAATCGCTGGCATCTAGAAACATCGAAAAGTTGTAACGTAATAAAATAAAGACACAGACCTCCAAACAGTATCCCACGAGCCAAATTCACCCTATGACAATTATTAAAAGCCTTGAAATAAATCCGTATGTATTGTAATTTGATATTGTAATAATTTTTAATTGAAATTGATATTTTCACTATTTATAAAATATAAAAAAATATATAATTTTTATATTCAATATTGAAAATTGTAACTTTTACGTTCTTTTCAAAATTTGATCATTCATTAAATAAAATGGTCATTACTTCAGTTATCGTATCCACTGCGTCCTGCGCAATGAAAAGTTGACAGGTTCTTAATCTAAAGCGATAACGATTATTATAAATAAACATTATAAATATAAAAAGTTTCATGCTTGATCGTAACTTCTATACCGCACGTATAATATCTTAGCAATGCACACAGCAATACAATTCAATAAATCAAATTGTTATCACATCAACCAGTAAGCCAAACAAACATTAAAAGGGAATTGATAGAACCAGGATCAATAGGAATATCAAAGTAAGATGAAGATCTCTACGATGTAGACGTAGATCAATATGCTAGATAACTTGCAATAATATTGTGTTTGATGTAAACTTTTTGACGACTGTTACATTATACGACAAAAAATAAAGCATGTTTGTTTATTTGCAGCACATGATAGCAAATATTTTACTAAACCTCCTACTTCATTCATTTTTTGAGAACCTGTGTAATGTGTCTATTTCTTAAGGTTTTCATGTATTCTGTTGTGCCTCGTGTGTCCGTTGAACACATATTTAGCCACATTTGGTGATGGAAAGCGCAAAGCTGTTACACTTGACTTAACGCTTTTCACTGACCACCATCTATCCAGTGCCACGCGTGTAATATAGACCTGACCAAAGTCCATGGCCGGCAACAGCAAACTCCTTGTATGTATTGAGGCTTTCGCACAGTGTACCGTCGTCGTCTAAGAGAACGCCTAAAGTGAGGAAGCCTGACTTAACCTGTACTGAACTTAAAGCACAAGCCCTGGAGATACCTTGTCTGTATGTGGGAGCTTTCAACATAGTCCTAAATTAGAGCACAAATGCCCAACGACTATGGACGCAATGACGGCGATGAAGGAAAGCATGGCTACTCGTTCCATGCCATGGACATTTTCACTAAAGGGTCTGAGGCAACACCGCGGTCTACTGAAGCAATAGAAGTTAGTAGTGCGTGCGTGCTGCTTGCCGCAATGGATTGCATTTTTTTTTTTGTTTATAAATATACAAACAGACTCTCTCCTTTCTTTGCGAAGGCTTTGGAAAACTGTACCCCTCCTTATCCAGTTCATCGTCGGTGAAGTGAAGTTCCCATTTTTCATCACCATGGACGACGCTTGTGATTTCTACTGCTAGTTATGCACATTTTTCATTTTCTTCCCCATTTCTCACACAACCCAAGCCTCGCCCGGCGCAGATAACTATCTGAAGCTTTTTCTTTTTCTTCTTCTCTTCTCTTTTATGTCAGCCCGAGTTGGCTGACTGGATGGCTCCTCTCGTTGGAAATACTCCAAAAAGTAGGAAAGTGGCAAGGGTAGGCATGCACTAAATACACGGTGTGAATTGTGAAATAGCTTCATCGGTCACTAGACTGGCGCGACTGCGGCTATGGAGTGGTGCATGGTCGGCCAATCTGGCTACTATCAACAGCAACCAATTTGCCAGTGTTGGGGAGAGCGGCAGAAGGTTAATACACTATGTTGAAATCTCGCTCCTTTACCAACGTGATCATCGCTAGCGGTGCCATGGCTTTGGCAATGTTATGAGCCTTCAAGGGAGGAGGAAACTGGGAAAAGAATTAATTATGAAAACCAAACGAGGACAGGTCGAACGTGTGCATCAGACCTCAGTAGCACAGCGTGGTTGCGCTGGAGTCATTGTGTGGCAATAGTTCCATTGAACACAACACACCTAAACCCTTGACTACATACATTCTCATGCTTTCAGGGCAAAACTATCAACAGCTGATTGGCTGCGTCGAGGATCGCTCAACTAAATGGGACAGACAGTAAAATTAGTATTTTTTTGACATGCTAAGGATATTTTTCATATTATTTTTGAGGTAAATTTTTCTGCAACATCACAAATATCAGAGAAAAATTGAAATTTCTCGTTTATGATAGTTTATAATATGTATATGATAATATGTATATGTTTATATATATATATATATATGCTTTTTGATATGGATGTATGCATGCAAAACGTTCTAAGTTACGCATATATTTTTTAAATTAATAGCTACTACCTGAACGATCACTGATATGACTAGAGCGCACACTTGTCTGAGTGCACACGGTTCAGCGAAAGGCCATGCTGTTTTGGGCAAGAAGCAGGGCGATTCAAGCAACAGGTTGTTGCACCTAACTAATTGGGACATCGACGCAGCACGGTGGTGCACAGGCGGACGTATTAGTAGCACTCAGTAAATGCAATCGCAAGCAAACGAAGGTGAACGGATTATGGGACAACACCTGTTTGCCGGTGGGCTTTAAGGCGAGAAATGTGTATTTAGACAATCATGACAAACACAAACGCAATTGATGCGTCAGGTGTGAATGGGATTAAGTTTGTAACACACATAACGATATTCAACAATCTCTCTGTGCTTAAGATAATTTGGTCTGCGTGCTCAAATGCTATGGTCCCGGTAGGATATTTTCTAGTCTCGTTTAAATACAATAATATTTATTTAAATTAACCATAAACGTATCATGTTACCTTAAATACGTACTTGTATTTTAGCTATGTCGATTTATTTAATTCTTTAATGGAACACTTCAACCAAGCCAACAATAAACAAAACTCATCCCCATTACAGGGTTTTCCAAGTCACTTTTGAATGTAAACATTGTTATTCACCGCCTGCAAAATGTTATTCCACATCGATCTGACATTTCATTTTCATCGTCATAATTTTTAATATCTTCGCCATTATTTTCAACACTTCAACGGGCTTCTATCATAGTTTTTTCACCGGGGTTTGAAGCCAGATCACGTTTTCAGTTGAAGTGTTGAACGTCGTGCTGAAGAAAAAAAATGAAAAAGTCATATTTTTAGACGGCTTTGTGAGATAAAACTTATTATTTACACACACACAAATCGGCGATTCGACAAAGGGTCTAATGAAACGGAATACGTCAAAGAAACTCCAATTATTGGGATCGATTGACTTTTTATAATCTGTTTTTTTTCCTACCGTGTGCACTGTAGGGTTTCTTTCACTCAATAACATGCCCGTCATGGGTTCAAGCCTAGAATGGACAGTCCTCCCGTAGCAAGGATTGAATATACGGCTGAGTGGTAATGAATTAAGTCCCGAAAGCCTGTATAGGCCGGCCTGTCCGCGTAGGACGTTTACGCCAAATAGAAGAAGAATTAGATGTATTTTCAACTGTGAAACTGCATATTTAAAAAAATCGTCTAGAATTACTAATGAACCTTCAAACGGGTTTCAATATTCGATGTAATTCATGTTTTTCTAGTATTTAATTGATGGATAAAACACACCTTTAATGAGTTCTTTTGCTTTTAGGAATTTCTATTACACTATTCTGTTATTTTTAAAAGTTGATATTCCAAAGGAAAATTATGTGTGTATAACACCACTGATAAACCTGGCTGTCTATTCCTTCCTGTAGATTTCATTTAACGGTCAAAGTGTAACTGTGGGGATAGTAAATTATTGTAATATATAAATACCAATGGGAGTCTTTTGGGAAGCTCACGTCGGTACCGCCACCCTAAAGCTGCGATGTTGGAGAAAGCAAGGCTAAACATAGGTGAACTACTACCACAATTCAGCGTGCGAGACGGCTGCACCTCGCCCCAAATTGTATTGCTGGTTCCATCCACCGGATGACTGCTGGTCTGGTTTTGTTTTCGTTTGACTATGCTGCACCGACCGACTCTTTGCCGATGTTGGTAGGATCCGATTCACGCTTCTTCATTGGAAATATACAGCATACGTTTCATTAAAATGTTGACCTAGTCCGCAATAGGTGACCCGTTTATGAGTGGACTCGTTTAATGTAAAAGCGCTTGCTGACCATGCTAAAGCCCCACTGAATTAGGAAACTACCGCAACCAAACAATGTTTATATGATTATACACGAATTTCAGTCGATAGAGTGTTTTAAAATAATTAATATTATGATATTCTTTTCATAGAATGGAATGAAATACTTTTTTTATGTTGTTTCCGAGCAACTGAACAACTGTCAAATGTGAACATTATTCACCACTTGCAACATGTTTTTCAACAGCTGTCATTTATTGTAGTTGCATCGCAATAAATTTTCAGTTCTTCCATATTTTCAACAAAAACAAAAACGCTGTTTCCAGTCCATCAAAATCCGGTCCATCTTTTAGCGTGGAAGAACTGAAAAATCTCTACCACCACTAATCCATTCGCAAAACACTATTTTTACTTCTTCTTGTTATCGTAATAATGTTATTGTGGTACGCTTGATCTTCTTCATTTCAGATGTGATTAAATCAACTCTCGATTTTATTCCATCTTCAGACTCTAGACCAGGAGCTAGACGATTTCACTGACCCAATTACAAATGCAGGGGTTCATGAGCTCAGGACGCATTTGGTCTAGTATACACGTTGTGCTCGACATACGATATTGATGCATTCCGCAAAGACATTCGCAATAGTGGTGGGAATGTTCGGAATCGATTCCGGAGCCGATTCCGATGATCGAAACGATTCCGATTCCGGAGTCGATTTCGGAACCGATTCCAAGGTTGACTCCAGAGCCGATTCCGGGCCTTATGATCATCTGCTCGAAATCATAAGGTCATTAAATAATCTTTATTTTTCATTCATAAGTTTTTGTTGTTTAGGTGTTATTCGCCAAAAAGATTACTTCTTAAATTATTGTGGATTTTTGCCAAATAAAATCTCTAAATGTAGGTGTTTAGTATGCTATAATTTGCAACGTCCCGTCAAACATTGCGAGGGTTGGGAGTGGTATCATCTGCTCGAAATCATAAGGTCATTAAATAATCTTTATTTTTCATGCATAAGTTTTTGTTGTTTAGGTGTTATTCGCCGAAAAGATTACTTCTCCAATTTTGTGGATTTTTGCAAAATAAAATCTCAAATGTAGGTGTTTAGTGAGCTATAATTTTCAATGTTATACCTGCTCTCGGGGTGCTATAATTATAACTGCTAAAACTAGCCCGTCATGCAATTGACAGCGATTTGCGAGGGCGCGCGAGGGCTCGCACGCCGTGCAAGTTCACCGCTCCAGAGCCCTCGCATTAAAGAGCTTGCGAGCCTTGGTAGTTTTTTCACCCCTAGTTTTAGCAGTTATAATTATAGCACCCCGAGAGTAGGTATAACATTGAAAATTATAGCTTACTAAACACCTACATTTTGAGATTTTATTTGGCAAAAATCCACAAAAATTGGAGAAGTAATCTTTTCGGCGAATAACACCTAAACCATAAAAACTTATGTATGAAAAATAAAGATTATTTAATGACCTTATGATTTCGAGCAGATGATACCACTCCCAACCCTCGCAATGTTTGACGGAAGAGGTGAAAAAACTACCAAGGCTCGCAAGCTCTTTAATGCGAGGGCTCTGGGGCGGTGAACTTGTATGGCGTGCGAGCCCTCGCGCGACCTCGCAAATCGCTGTGAATTGCATGGCGGGTATGCCCATTTTACCCCGCTTGTCAAAATGGATTACTGAATGATATGCTAAACATTCTTTTTACTGAAAGGATTACTGAAACTTCAGTTAAAAAAAAATCAGTAAAATTTTACTGAAGTTCAGTAAAAAAAGTTTTCTGTGTAGGATCGCATGTTCTTTAATGCGAGGGCTCTGGGGCTGTGAACTTGTATGGCGTGCGAGCCCTCGCGCGCCCTCACAAATCGCTGTCAATTGCATGGCGGGTAGCGACAACATGTTCTAGCTGGTCGTGGAAGCTCAACTTTTCGTCAAGGAGTACTCCAAGGCATGTTATGCACTGGATGGTAGATCCATCTAACGCGTACACCAAGGGACACCGCTTTCTCGCAAATGTAACGACAACACATTTCTCGACGCACAATTAAAGACCACTCTTAGAGCACCAGGACTGGCAAGCACTAAGAGTGGCTTGAAGGCGGAGTTGGTCTGACCGGTCGCGGATCAGCAGGAACTGCTTCGCATCGTCCGCGTATTTATATAAATGACGAATAACAACGGTCCAAGGTTGTTCCGTTGGACCTACGATGCACCTACGATGAAACAGCAATACGGCGCGACGTTTGGGATCCCATTTTCACGCAATACGAGCGACCGGCAAAGGAGGAGCGCATCCAAACCAGCAGCTGCACGGGCAGTGAAAGCGCCTGATGCTTCGCAAGCAACAAGGCGTATGGAACGTTGTCGAAGGCAGCCTTGATGTCCGTGTAGACCTCGTCGAGCTTGGGGATAAATCCGTGTTGTGCAGGGCAGATATAATTCGAAGTAGCGGCGAGTAGTGGCTCATACACTAACAGCTCGAAAACCTTAGCGCAGGCGCAAAGCGACGTGATGCCGCGGTAGTTACGGAAGCTAGATTTGTCCCCCTTTGTATGCACTGGAACAAACCACAATGTCTTCCGGCAGGCAGACAACGTGTACATTTACCCATGTAGCTATTAAGCGGCTTCCGTGGAGACATATTGGCGTGCTACCATCTTATCGTACGAGGTGTCAGTTGTTATGGCTTGCAACTCTTTAAAAAAGAAGAAAGGTTGCCCAAGGAATATTTATGTTTAAATTGGTAACTGGAAGAATCGATGCACCTCTATTGCTAAGTAATGTAATTTTGTATGTTCCTATTAAGATCTCGAATTTTTTTAATTACTGATTTTTGTTACCGTCTTTTCTGTGCTAGGGATCCGTTATTATTGATGTCTAAGAATTTTAATTTGTATTCAAATGTTATTGACTTGTCCTTTAGTGTCTCGAAAAATACAAGCGTGATACGAGACTGCATTGCGTATAATTTTAGGAGCCCATAGTTTATAACAGTTTATTAGTTGTAATTGTGTATGTAGGCCATGGAGGCTCGATATCTTAATAATAAATAATAATAATAATGGCAGGATAGATCCTCAACCTTACCGAGTCACAGAAGATCGACGTCAGGATAGGTGCAATCGCAGCACCGCAGCGCTTGAGTGAAGAAGGCGGAATCCCGTCCGGTCCCGGGGCAAGCGATGGTTTCAGACGGCTAATCGCTTTAGAAACCGAAGACTCGTCGATTAACGGCAAACAGGGGGTCATGGCATCAATCTTTTATCTGTTACCGCCGGAGAAAATGTGGCGGCAAAACGTGAGGCAAAAATGTCACAAACTGCGAACGGGGTATGACCGCTCTGTCCGTTGTAGCTGACGAAGGTGGGGAAATCAGACGGTTTTCGCCTAGCGACAACAAATTTCCAAAGCTCTCGAGAGTTTCCGCGCGAGCGCAAAGCTATATGGCTCACATACGCCCGGTAGCAGTTCCGATTGTATCCCCGATAAAGCGAGTGCGCAGTGACCTAGACGCGGCGAGACATCTTCGAACCCGATAGTCGCAATGTGCAGAAGCCTTAGCTTTTTTTAGCCTTTGTAAGCGCCGGTCACCCCAGGGAGGGACTCGTTTCAGACGCTTGAATGGTGTACGCATTCAACGTTTGTGACATGAACCGCGCCAAATCGTCAACGGCGAGGTCAAGGCAGGTGTAGCTGGAACACTAATGAAACCCTTCTGGCCGCGTTAGAGAGGAAGATGCTAAAAAAGATTCTTGGCACCGTATGTGTGGAAGGACAATCCGCTATGACCCGGAGCCGTTATAACGACAAGCTATACGAGTTGTACGGCGACCTCACTGTCGTGCAGCGTATCAAGCTCGCCAGGCTCCGGTGGGCTGTTCATGTGATACGCATGGAAATGAACGACCTAGCCTATAAAGTCTTTTTAGGCCGTCCACAAGGACAGAGCGGGCCTTATAGATCTAAATTGTGAAGGAAAGATGGCGTGGAGGCGTCTGCCATTAAATCGGGGATAACAGGTTGGTAGACAAAGGCTCGAGACCAGGCAGGCCAAGACCGTAACGTGGAAGTGGTGCCGAAAAAGTAACTTAGTAAGTATCAACGAATACTTCACTACCGCAGGTGTAGACATGTTTTCAGGCATACTGTGTATGAGTACTGAGGACTAGTACTGAGTCAAACGATTCATTTTACGATGCAACCCAGATTCGGATACCAGTCTATCGGAATCGATTCCGACCCAAGGGTACAGCTTGAGCGTAAGGTCGGAATCGAAATCAAGTTCGACCCGTAGTACGGGACAGTCAGTGCAATGAAGCATAAGTGACATCGACCCGTTGGTGCAGCGAGCTCCGGCCGAGCCTTGAACCTACTTTGGATCGACCAAAGTCGCTTATGCTTTATTGTACCTACTGCCCGCGTACATACAACGCCCACGGGCCTACCCTTGCCCAAATGCGGACCCGTTAACATAAGATTATATCTTCGCCATGAAAGTAAGAGGGAAAAGTTTATACCACGAACGTACCCGAAAGGTATGCATGCTTCACTCATCAGGATCTAAAGCCCAGACTTTTTAGCAGACTTTTTCATGATTTTGTATCACTTCGGCTGTTTTGGACATCATGTGTGGTCGCTCGGACTGAGCCTTTCGGGTCGATCGAAACGTTAGGTCCAAAACAGCCCAAGTCATAAAAATCATGAAAAAGTCTTAGCCCTTTCGTTCCGGCGTCCTCCCGACGTTACAGGGTTTCACACTTTATCTCAAGACCGCGGGACCCCTTCCCGAATCTGTCTTAGTCAATGCCAAGACTGCGGTATGATGCTTGAAAACGTTGATGATACCTGAATTCATCGGATGCAATGCTGAATCTGCGGCACATTTCTCGAACACACTGGTCCGCGCCGAGGACATGCGATCGAATATTTTTTTACACGTATAACCTTTGTGTACATCAGTGTACTGAAAACACCCAATTATTTTTTTCGTTTATTACTAAAAAAGAGTATTTAAACAGTTGAAACTATTTTATTAACACTTTTAAAATATTTTACATAAACAAGTATGCATTCACTCATTTTATTAAATTGTCTTTTTTGGTAAAAATACGAAAAGGATAATTGGGTTTTTCTAATACACTGATGTACACAAAGGTTATACGTGTAAAAAATATTCGACCGCATGTCCTCGGCGCGGAACAGTGTGTTCGAGAAATGTGCCGCAGATTCAGCATTGCATCCGATGAATTCAGGTATCATCAACGTTTTCAAGCATCATACCGCAGTCTTGGCATTGACTAAGACAGATTCGGCAAGGGGTTCCGCGGTCTTGAGATAAAGTGTGAAACCCTGTAACGGAGCCGAACCCAATAGTTGTGTTCGATATAAATATAAAAAAAATTAAAAAAGATATATTTTGTAATATACACGGATTTTTTTTAGTTTTTTCACAAGGAGTTTATTGTAGAAGGTCTTTTTCCTAAGGCTTATTTATATTTATTTTTTTGCTTTGACAGCTCGCACACTGTCACTTCTTCGGACATCGTATTTGTCAAAACCCAAGATGCTCACAAACCAAGATTACTATAAACTCAAGATGTTTACAGCTCGGCCTTTCCTGACATGATAAATTGCCCTCAATTTACTTATAGACTAAGTGTTGCCAAAGATACGCAAAAGGAAGTCAATCACTGCCCGGGATCGGCACAATCCACTTTCTCAACTTATTCGCCTCCAACACTCCGTCATAAGGAAGTTGGGTCTGCTGGCACCCATCGATGTCCCGAACAACATAACGATCGTTTGGAAGCCGTCTGTGTATGACATAGGGTCCCTTGAATCTAGGGATAAGCTTTTTGTTTGAGTGTACCGTGTTATCTACGTTTCGTATTACCACAAATTCTCCTTCTATAAATTTAGAGGCTGGTTTACATTTCGACAGGTGTTGTTGCTCATTAACTTGTTGATGTTTCATTATGTTAACTGATGCTTGTGATCGTATACTATTTAAATCTACTCTTGAATCGTTATTTATCTCATCCAAATGTTCGGTTAATTCATCGATCACTGGACCTCTCTGTTCAATGCCAAATAAAAGAACTGACGGAGCAAAATGTGTAGATGTGTGAGTAGTATTGTTAAGAGCATACTCTACGTTAGGAATTTGAGCGCTCCAATCCGCATGGTCTACCGGGTTTGAAAGTTTGCTCAGTACTGGTCGTAGGACACGATTCACCCTTTCAACCTGTCCGTTCGCCTGAGGTGATCCTGTTGCATTTAAAATGTGAGTAATACTACGCGACGTTAGGAAATTTGAAAAAGAATCAGATGTGAAACACGTTGCTCGATCGCTAATGATGCGCCTAGGGCGACTGTAGTACATAAAATATTGCTTGAGAGCATTACAAACTTCACGTGTGTTCGTAGATATCGTAGGATACAGCTTTATAAATTTAGTAAAACTATCTATTACTACCAGTAAGTGCTTCTTTTTTGAATGAACAGATGGTAAGGGGCCTAAAAAGTCAATGTGCAAAGTATCAAACGGAATAGGTGTTTTAGGTATACTGAATAAATTTCTATTGTTAACTCTTGCTGGTGCAGAATACATTACACATTTCAAGCAATTTTTTATGTAATTATTGATCCTTGTTTTCATTTGAGGGAAATAATAATATTTGGAAATCTGCATGTAACACTTGTCTACAGCAAGGTGTCCTATTTTTTCATGAATGTGTCGTATTAAGTTATTAATCATTTCTGATGGAACATACATCTTTAATTGGCTTGTTGGTGATTGTTTGAATACTACTCCATCTCGGATTGTGAAGCCGCTCACTCCTTTAGATTCTATTTCAGTTTTTAAAGATTTAATTTCAACATCACGTGCTTGCACTATACGTAGTTGAAAATCTATATCTAAGTCATCAATTCCTGCAACTTGTTCTAATCGACTAAGCGCATCTACATGTGGCATTGAAGACCCAGGGCGATGATGCATGGTGTAGTCATAATCTTCAAGAAACAAGGACCAACGAGCTATTTTTGCTGAGACATTCCGGTTTTTTAAAGTTTGTACCAAGGAGTTTAGGGCGTTTTTCAGTATGTATGACTTTAGACCTTCAGATACATCGAGAGCCGGTCTCATGGTACAGTCGTCAACTCGTACGACTTAATAACATGCCCGTCATGGGTTCAAGCCCCAAATAGACCGTGCCGCCATACGTAGGACTGACTATCCTGCTATGGGGGGAAATCAATAAGTCACTGAAGCCAACCCCACAAGTGCGTTGGTAGGCCTTGACCGGCATCGGTTGTTGAGCCAAAGAAGAAGAAGAAGAAGGAGTTACAATCTGTGATAATCTTAATCGGAATCCCGTGGACGTAAGTATGGAACCGCTTCAGCGAGTAAATTACTGAGAGCGTCTCTAGTTCGTAGCTATGCAATTTAGCTTCGTCTGCTGATGTTGTTTTAGAGAAATATGCTATTGGGTGATACTTTCCATCATTTTGTTTTGTAGTAGTACAGATCCAAAGCCTAAAGAGCTTGCATCACAATGCAATTCAGTCTCACGGCTAGGGTCATAGATCGATAAAACAGGTGATTTAATTAGTTCATTACGTAATGTTTCAAAAGATTTTAAGCAGGTTTCATCAAAATCAAAATTTACTTTATCTTTTAATAAGTTTGTTAGAGGCTTTGCTATGGTTGAAAATCCTGGTACAAATCTACGGAAAAATGAGAACAATCCTAAACATTGTTGAACTTGTTTTTTAGTCTTTGGAGCGGGGTAATTCTTAATTGATTCGATATGATGGTCGCTAGGAAGAATGCCTGATACATTAGCTTTATACCCGAGATAATTCAACTCATTTTGAGCGAATTTGCATTTGTCCATTCTCAGTTCTAGACCATTTTTGCGTAAGGTGTATAAAACTTTCCCAATCAATTCAATATGATTGTCAAAATCATTCGAGGCTATAAGAATATCATCTATGTACACCACCAACTCTCCATGATCAATGAATTCACGGAGTATTGAGTTGATAAAGCGTTGAAATTCTGCTGGTGCATTTTTCAGCCCAAAAGGCATGCGCGTGTACTCGTATTGTCCATCTGGAGTAACGAACGCTGTGTATTTTATAGATTCCTCTTGCATGGCCAATTGATGAAATCCACTCTTGAGATCCAGAAGCGTAAAATACTTCTTGTTTCCCAGATGTTCAGGCAATTGTCGATAAGGGGTAATGGGAAATTGTCTCGGATTGTAATTTTATTTAATGGCCGATAATCAACGCATTTACGAATTTCTCCGTTACGCTTGCGAACTAGAACTATTGCTGAGGCGTATGGAGAGTTACTTGGACGGATGATGTTCTTTTCTAACAGGTTTTTCACTATATCTTTGACTTTAGCTCTTTCGGCGAAGGACAAACCTCTAGGTTTGGTAGAAATGGTTGTATCGTGTTCCAAATTAATTTTTACTGAATAAGCTGGAGAAGTGACTTCTTCAATAGGAAATTTGTGATAATTTTGAATAACTGAATTGCTTACTAATTTGATTTGATCTTCCGAGAGGTGAGTACCAATATCAATCACACTAGATTCATCAGTAATCTCTATCATACACAGACTCCCAAAAGTGTCGTTGATGTCACATAAATCACGCTGTTTAGAAATCGGCAAAATTGGCATATTGTCTTCCCCCGAGCGCACGATGGACTTCCGATGTATGTTTAGTGTATGGAGCTTTCGATTATATTCTGATCTAGATAACTAACCCTGACATTTTTATTCAAATCCTTAAGTTTTTTCATGTCATAAACGTATTTAAATTGGGTAAGGTGTATTTTAAACGTCCGCAATGCATCCCTGCCTAGAATCAGAGGCCATGCCATGTAATGTTTGGGTAGAATGATAAAAGGGTGTTCTATTGTAATTCCATTAAGTGTGATACGTAATTCAAGTTTTCCATAAGATTTGAGCTCCTGGCTACCTATTCCACGCATATTTGAAGGCTGTGGCTCACCTAACAAGTTTTCCGGCAGTAGTCCTGCATTGATAAAGCTCTTAGAACTGCCCGTGTCACAAAGAGTCAATGATTTTAAATTAGTGCTCCATATATCATTACATTTATAGGCAACACTTACCTCCTGATGCGCATTCATCTTAACAATGGTTTGGTTATTGTGAGGTTCTTCCTCTTCCGAATCGATAACGTGCATGGTTGCTGCAGCTTGTTGTACGCGTTGGGGGCAGTTTTGATGTATGTGGTCTTCTTTGTGACATCGAAAACACGAACCGGGTGGTCTGGCTGGTAGTCGGCACTGATTCTGTGTGTGTCCCATTTTTCGGCAATTGTAGCATCGGGGGGCTGCATAATTCTCCTTACTAATGTCTTGCTGTTTGTTGACAATAGTTGACGTAACAGGAATCAGAGGAGCAGTAGCACGATAGGTCTCGTATTTCTTCAGGAGTTGTTTTAGTGTATCCATTGAGGTAGCTGCGAAGCGCACAGACGCCATGTTTACGGGGTCGCCGATTCCATCAATTATGATGTTTATCAATTCTTCTTCACCGATGCGTTTTCGGCGATTCGCTGCATCTCAAGCACATTCTTCGTTATAGTTTCATTGCGTGCCAATCGTCGCGCTCTCAACTGTTGGTAGATTTGCTCTATGGACGTTGTCTTCACAAATGCTTTGTGCATCTCCACCTTCAGTTTGGCATAAGTATTGATTTCAGCAGATTTGGCCAATAGTGCTGCAGTTCCAGTGAGCAGCTGGCGCGTGTTGTAGTATTTAGATGTTTCATTCATGTTGTACGGCTCGAATACACGCTCCAATTCCATGAACCATTCATCCACACTTTCATCATTGTCACCGCTAAATTTCTCCAGAAACTTGTCGAAACCCATAAAAAGTTGCGGTGGTGTACTCATAGGTTGGAATTCAAGGGCAGCGATTTTTTGGCGAAGCTCAAGAATTTCCAGTTTGGTGCGAAGAGCATGAATTTCATCACGGTCGCTCATGATTGCTACACTCGGCGTTCTTCCTACGTCACTGGCTGTTTCAGCATTGTTTCCTGTATCACACATGATGGCAGGTGCTAGCTTCATATCTCCCGCTTGAGACGCTTCGGGAATCTCATCGCGGCCATCTTGCTTTTCACTGCGAACACATGGCGATGCGTATGGTTCGAACAGCTTTTTTATCTGCGACATTGTTGCAGTAGGTGGCACTTCAACGCCATTACTTTGTAACGTACACACCATTTCCTCCTTTGTCGGCATGTTCTGAGGTGAATCCCACTTCTGAGTTGTAATATACACGGATTTTTTTTTTGTTTTTTCACAAGGAGTTTATTGTAGAAGGTCTTTTTCCTAAGGCTTATTTATATTTTTTTTTGCTTTGACAGCTCGCACACTGTCACTTCTTCGGACATCGTATTTGTCAAAACCCAAGATGCTCACAAGCCCAAGATTACTATAAACTCAAGATGTTTACAATTTATATTTAAATAAATAGATATTTATATTTATATTTATATTTAAATATGTGTGTGTTTTTTTTTTTGTTTTACAAAGAGGGGGAATCTTCGAAAGACTCCCGTTGTCCCACGGGCCCTTCAGGATCTAAAGCCCAGACTTTTTAGCAGACTTTTTCATGATTTTGTATCACTTCGGCTGTTTTGGACATCATGTGTGGTCGCTCGGACTGAGCCTTTCGGGTCGATCCAAACGTGAGGTCCAAAACAGCCCAAGTCATAAAAATCATGAAAAAGTCTTAGCCCTTTCGTTCCGGCGTCCTCCCGACGTTACAGGGTTTCACACTTTATCTCAAGACCGCGGGACCCTTCCCGAATCTGTCTTAGTCAATGCCAAGACTGCGGTATGATGCTTGAAAACGTTGATGATACCTGAATTCATCGGATGCAATGCTGAATCTGCGGCACATTCTCGAACACACTGGTCCGCGCCGAGGACATGCGATCGAATATTTTTTTACACGTATAACCTTTGTGTACATCAGTGTACTGAAAACACCCAATTATTTTTTTCGTTTATTACTAAAAAAGAGTATTTAAACAGTTGAAACTATTTTATTAACACTTTTAAAATATTTTACATAAACAAGTATGCATTCACTCATTTTATTAAATTGTCTTTTTTGGTAAAAATACGAAAAGGATAATTGGGTTTTTCTAATACACTGATGTACACAAAGGTTATACGTGTAAAAAAATATTCGACCGCATGTCCTCGGCGCGGAACAGTGTGTTCGAGAAATGTGCCGCAGATTCAGCATTGCATCCGATGAATTCAGGTATCATCAACGTTTTCAAGCATCATACCGCAGTCTTGGCATTGACTAAGACAGATTCGGCAAGGGGTTCCGCGGTCTTGAGATAAAGTGTGAAACCCTGTAACGGAGCCGAACCCAATAGTTGTGTTCGATATAAATAAAAAAAAATTAAAAAGATATATTTGTAATATACACGGATTTTTTTTAGTTTTTTCACAAGGAGTTTATTGTAGAAGGTCTTTTTCCTAAGGCTTATTTATATTTATTTTTTTGCTTTGACAGCTCGCACACTGTCACTTCTTCGGACATCGTATTTGTCAAAACCCAAGATGCTCACAAACCCAAGATTACTATAAACTCAAGATGTTTACAGCTCGGCCTTTCCTGACATGATAAATTGCCCTCAATTTACTTATAGACTAAGTGTTGCCAAAGATACGCAAAAGGAAGTCAATCACTGCCCGGGATCGGCACAATCCACTTTCTCAACTTATTCGCCTCCAACACTCCGTCATAAGGAAGTTGGGTCTGCTGGCACCCATCGATGTCCCGAACAACATAACGATCGTTTGGAAGCCGTCTGTGTATGACATAGGGTCCCTTGAATCTAGGGATAAGCTTTTTGTTTGAGTGTACCGTGTTATCTACGTTTCGTATTACCACAATTCTCCTTCTATAAATTTAGAGGCTGGTTTACATTTCGACAGGTGTTGTTGCTCATTATCTTGTTGATGTTTCATTATGTTAACTGATGCTTGTGATCGTATACTATTTAAATCTACTCTTGAATCGTTATTTATCTCATCCAAATGTTCGGTTAATTCATCGATCACTGGACCTCTCTGTTCAATGCCAAATAAAGAACTGACGGAGCAAAATGTGTAGATGTGTGAGTAGTATTGTTAAGAGCATACTCTACGTTAGGAATTTGAGCGCTCCAATCCGCATGGTCTACCGGGTTTGAAAGTTTGCTCAGTACTGGTCGTAGGACACGATTCACCCTTTCAACCTGTCCGTTCGCCTGAGGTGATCCTGTTGCATTTAAAATGTGAGTAATACTACGCGACGTTAGGAAATTTGAAAAAGAATCAGATGTGAAACACGTTGCTCGATCGCTAATGATGCGCCTAGGGCGACTGTAGTACATAAAATATTGCTTGAGAGCATTACAAACTTCACGTGTGTTCGTAGATATCGTAGGATACAGCTTTATAAATTTAGTAAAACTATCTATTACTACCAGTAAGTGCTTCTTTTTTGAATGAACAGATGGTAAGGGGCCTAAAAAGTTTTCATGTCAATGTGCAAAGTATCAAACGGAATAGGTGTTTTAGGTATACTGAATAAATTTCTATTGTTAACTCTTGCTGGTGCAGAATACATTACACATTTCAAGCAATTTTTATGTAATTATTGATCCTTGTTTTCATTTGAGGGAAATAATAATATTTGGAAATCTGCATGTAACACTTGTCTACAGCAAGGTGTCCTATTTTTTCATGAATGTGTCGTATTAAGTTATTAATCATTTCTGATGGAACATACATCTTTAATTGGCTTGTTGGTGATTGTTTGAATACTACTCCATCTCGGATTGTGAAGCCGCTCACTCCTTTAGATTCTATTTCAGTTTTTAAAGATTTAATTTCAACATCACGTGCTTGCGCTATACGTAGTTGAAAATCTATATCTAAGTCATCAATTCCTGCAACTTGTTCTAATCGACTAAGCGCATCTACATGTGGCATTGAAGACCCAGGGCGATGATGCATGGTGTAGTCATAATCTTCAAGAAACAAGGACAACGAGCTATTTTTGCTGAGACATTCCGGTTTTTTAAAGTTTGTACCAAGGAGTTTAGGGCGTTTTTCAGTATGTATGACTTTAGACCTTCAGATACATCGAGAGCCGGTCTCATGGTACAGTCGTCAACTCGTACGACTTAATAACATGCCCGTCATGGGTTCAAGCCCCAAATAGACCGTGCCGCCATACGTAGGACTGACTATCCTGCTATGGGGGGAAATCAATAAGTCACTGAAAGCCAACCCCACAAGTGCGTTGGTAGGCCTTGACCGGCATCGGTTGTTGAGCCAAAGAAGAAGAAGAAGAGAGAGTTACAATCTGTGATAATCTTAATCGGAATCCCGTGGACGTAAGTATGGAACCGCTTCAGCGAGTAAATTACTGAGAGCGTCTCTAGTTCGTAGCTATGCAATTTAGCTTCGTCTGCTGATGTTGTTTTTAGAGAAATATGCTATTGGGTGATACTTTCCATCATTTTGTTTTGTAGTAGTACAGATCCAAAGCCTAAAGAGCTTGCATCACAATGCAATTCAGTCTCACGGCTAGGGTCATAGATCGATAAAACAGGTGATTTAATTAGTTCATTACGTAATGTTTCAAAAGATTTTAAGCAGGTTTCATCAAAATCAAAATTTACTTTATCTTTTAATAAGTTTGTTAGAGGCTTTGCTATGGTTGAAAATCCTGGTACAAATCTACGGAAAAATGAGAACAATCCTAAACATTGTTGAACTTGTTTTTTAGTCTTTGGAGCGGGGTAATTCTTAATTGATTCGATATGATGGTCGCTAGGAAGAATGCCTGATACATTAGCTTTATACCCGAGATAATTCAACTCATTTTGAGCGAATTTGCATTTGTCCATTCTCAGTTCTAGACCATTTTTGCGTAAGGTGTATAAAACTTTCCCAATCAATTCAATATGATTGTCAAAATCATTCGAGGCTATAAGAATATCATCTATGTACACCACCAACTCTCCATGATCAATGAACTCACGGAGTATTGAGTTGATAAAGCGTTGAAATTCTGCTGGTGCATTTTTCAGCCCAAAAGGCATGCGCGTGTACTCGTATTGTCCATCTGGAGTAACGAACGCTGTGTATTTTATAGATTCCTCTTGCATGGCCAATTGATGAAATCCACTCTTGAGATCCAGAAGCGTAAAATACTTCTTGTTTCCCAGATGTTCAAGGCAATTGTCGATAAGGGGTAATGGGAAATTGTCTCGGATTGTAATTTTATTTAATGGCCGATAATCAACGCATTTACGAATTTCTCCGTTACGCTTGCGAACTAGAACTATTGCTGAGGCGTATGGAGAGTTACTTGGACGGATGATGTTCTTTTCTAACAGGTTTTTCACTATATCTTTGACTTTAGCTCTTTCGGCGAAGGACAAACCTCTAGGTTTGGTAGAAATGGTTGTATCGTGTTCCAAATTAGTTTTTACTGAATAAGCTGGAGAAGTGACTTCTTCAATAGGAAATTTGTGATAATTTTGAATAACTGAATTGCTTACTAATTTGATTTGATCTTCCGAGAGGTGAGTACCAATATCAATCACACTAGATTCATCAGTAATCTCTATCATACACAGACTCCCAAAAGTGTCGTTGATGTCACATAAATCACGCTGTTTAGAAATCGGCAAAATTGGCATATTGTCTTCCCCCGAGCGCACGATGGACTTCCGATGTATGTTTAGTGTATGGAGCTTTTCGATTATATTCTGATCTAGATAACTAACCCTGACATTTTTATTCAAATCCTTAAGTTTTTTCATGTCATAAACGTATTTAAATTGGGTAAGGTGTATTTTAAACGTCCGCAATGCATCCCTGCCTAGAATCAGAGGCCATGCCATGTAATGTTTGGGTAGAATGATAAAAGGGTGTTCTATTGTAATTCCATTAAGTGTGATACGTAATTCAAGTTTTCCATAAGATTTGAGCTCCTGGCTACCTATTCCACGCATATTTGAAGGCTGTGGCTCACCTAACAAGTTTTCCGGCAGTAGTCCTGCATTGATAAAGCTCTTAGAACTGCCCGTGTCACAAAGAGTCAATGATTTAAATTAGTGCTCCATATATCATTACATTTATAGGCAACACTTACCTCCTGATGCGCATTCATCTTAACAATGGTTTGGTTATTGTGAGGTTCTTCCTCTTCCGAATCGATAACGTGCATGGTTGCTGCAGCTTGTTGTACGCGTTGGGGGCAGTTTTGATGTATGTGGTCTTCTTTGTGACATCGAAAACACGAACCGGGTGGTCTGGCTGGTAGTCGGCACTGATTCTGTGTGTGTCCCATTTTTCGGCAATTGTAGCATCGGGGGGCTGCATAATTCTCCTTACTAATGTCTTGCTGTTTGTTGACAATAGTTGACGTAACAGGAATCAGAGGAGCAGTAGCACGATAGGTCTCGTATTTCTTCAGGAGTTGTTTTAGTGTATCCATTGAGGTAGCTGCGAAGCGCACAGACGCCATGTTTACGGGGTCGCCGATTCCATCAATTATGATGTTTATCAATTCTTCTTCACCGATGCGTTTTCCGGCGATTCGCTGCATCTCAAGCACATTCTTCGTTATAGTTTCATTGCGTGCCAATCGTCGCGCTCTCAACTGTTGGTAGATTTGCTCTATGGACGTTGTCTTCACAAATGCTTTGTGCATCTCCACCTTCAGTTTGGCATAAGTATTGATTTCAGCAGATTTGGCCAATAGTGCTGCAGTTCCAGTGAGCAGCTGGCGCGTGTTGTAGTATTTAGATGTTTCATTCATGTTGTACGGCTCGAATACACGCTCCAATTCCATGAACCATTCATCCACACTTTCATCATTGTCACCGCTAAATTTCTCCAGAAACTTGTCGAAACCCATAAAAAGTTGCGGTGGTGTACTCATAGGTTGGAATTCAAGGGCAGCGATTTTTTGGCGAAGCTCAAGAATTTCCAGTTTGGTGCGAAGAGCATGAATTTCATCACGGTCGCTCATGATTGCTACACTCGGCGTTCTTCCTACGTCACTGGCTGTTTCAGCATTGTTTCCTGTATCACACATGATGGCAGGTGCTAGCTTCATATCTCCCGCTTGAGACGCTTCGGGAATCTCATCGCGGCCATCTTGCTTTTCACTGCGAACACATGGCGATGCGTATGGTTCGAACAGCTTTTTTATCTGCGACATTGTTGCAGTAGGTGGCACTTCAACGCCATTACTTTGTAACGTACACACCATTTCCTCCTTTGTCGGCATGTTCTGAGGTGAATCCCACTTCTGAGTTGTAATATACACGGATTTTTTTTTTGTTTTTTCACAAGGAGTTTATTGTAGAAGGTCTTTTTCCTAAGGCTTATTTATATTTATTTTTTGCTTTGACAGCTCGCACACTGTCACTTCTTCGGACATCGTATTTGTCAAAACCCAAGATGCTCACAAGCCTAAGATTACTATAAACTCAAGATGTTTACAATTTATATTTAAATAAATAGATATTTATATTTATATTTATATTTAAATATGTGTGTGTGTGTTTTTTTTTGTTTTACAAAGAGGGGGAATCTTCGAAAGACTCCCGTTGTCCCACGGGCCCTTCAGGATCTAAAGCCCAGACTTTTTAGCAGACTTTTTCATGATTTTGTATCACTTCGGCTGTTTTGGACATCATGTGTGGTCGCTCGGACTGAGCCTTTCGGGTCGATCCAAACGTGAGGTCCAAAACAGCCCAAGTCATAAAAATCATGAAAAAGTCTTAGCCCTTTCGTTCCGGCGTCCTCCCGACGTTACAGGGTTTCACACTTTATCTCAAGACCGCGGGACCCCTTCCCGAATCTGTCTTAGTCAATGCCAAGACTGCGGTATGATGCTTGAAAACGTTGATGATACCTGAATTCATCGGATGCAATGCTGAATCTGCGGCACATTTCTCGAACACACTGGTCCGCGCCGAGGACATGCGATCGAATATTTTTTTACACGTATAACCTTTGTGTACATCAGTGTACTGAAAACACCCAATTATTTTTTTCGTTTATTACTAAAAAGAGTATTTAAACAGTTGAAACTATTTTATTAACACTTTTAAAATATTTTACATAAACAAGTATGCATTCACTCATTTTATTAAATTGTCTTTTTTGGTAAAAATACGAAAAGGATAATTGGGTTTTTCTAATACACTGATGTACACAAAGGTTATACGTGTAAAAAAATATTCGACCGCATGTCCTCGGCGCGGAACAGTGTGTTCGAGAAATGTGCCGCAGATTCAGCATTGCATCCGATGAATTCAGGTATCATCAATGATTTCAGGTATCATCAACGTTTTCAAGCATCATACCGCAGTCTTGGCATTGACTAAGACAGATTCGGCAAGGGGTTCCGCGGTCTTGAGATAAAGTGTGAAACCCTGTAACGGAGCCGAACCCAATAGTTGTGTTCGATATAAATATAAAAAAAATTAAAAAAGATATATTTTGTAATATACAGGCGGTCCCCGAGATACACGGTTAATGGGGACCGAAAACGGCCGCAAAATACCGCGTATCTCGAATTTCCGCGTAAGTCGAATCTCGTGCTTTCCCGCCAAAATATCACTAATTTTCGTGCAATTTTGCAAGTAGGGAGTTGTTTAAACCACCAAAGTAATTATTTGATATGTTTCTACTGAATTGAACAGTTTTAAACCTTATGAAATGGTATTTCACAATCAATCAATACGGTAATTATTTAGTATTTCACAGTGGATGTGTCAAATCAGTACAATTTGCTCAAAGAACTGTCAAATTTGGAAGACCGCGTATCTCCGAATCCGCGTATAAGAGGTACCGTGTATCTCGGGGACCGCCTGTACACGGATTTTTTTTAGTTTTTTCACAAGGAGTTTATTGTAGAAGGTCTTTTTCCTGAGGCTTATTTATATTTATTTTTTTGCTTTGACAGCTCGCACACTGTCACTTCTTCGGACATCGTATTTGTCAAAACCCAAGATGCTCACAAACCCAAGATTACTATAATCTCAAGATGTTTACAGCTCGGCCTTTCCTGACATGATAAATTGCCCTCAATTTACTTATAGACTAAGTGTTGCCAAAGATACGCAAAAGGAAGTCAATCACTGCCCGGGATCGGCACAATCCACTTTCTCAACTTATTCGCCTCCAACACTCCGTCATAAGGAAGTTGGGTCTGCTGGCACCCATCGATGTCCCGAACAACATAACGATCGTTTGGAAGCCGTCTGTGTATGACATAGGGTCCCTTGAATCTAGGGATAAGCTTTTTGTTTGAGTGTACCGTGTTATCTACGTTTCGTATTACCACAAATTCTCCTTCTATAAATTTAGAGGCTCGTTTACATTTCGACAGGTGTTGTTGCTCATTAACTTGTTGATGTTTCATTATGTTAACTGATGCTTGTGATCGTATACTATTTAAATCTACTCTTGAATCGTTATTTATCTCATCCAAATGTTCGGTTAATTCATCGATCACTGGACCTCTCTGTTCAATGCCAAATAAAAGAACTGACGGAGCAAAATGTGTAGATGTGTGAGTAGTATTGTTAAGAGCATACTCTACGTTAGGAATTTGAGCGCTCCAATCCGCATGGTCTACCGGGTTTGAAAGTTTGCTCAGTACTGGTCGTAGGACACGATTCACCCTTTCAACCTGTCCGTTCGCCTGAGGTGATCCTGTTGCATTTAAAATGTGAGTAATACTACGCGACGTTAGGAAATTTGAAAAAGAATCAGATGTGAAACACGTTGCTCGATCGCTAATGATGCGCCTAGGGCGACTGTAGTACATAAAATATTGCTTGAGAGCATTACAAACTTCACGTGTGTTCGTAGATATCGTAGGATACAGCTTTATAAATTTAGTAAAACTATCTATTACTACCAGTAAGTGCTTCTTTTTTGAATGAACAGATGGTAAGGGGCCTAAAAAGTCAATGTGCAAAGTATCAAACGGAATAGGTGTTTTAGGTATACTGAATAAATTTCTATTGTTAACTCTTGCTGGTGCAGAATACATTACACATTTCAAGCAATTTTTTATGTAATTATTGATCCTTGTTTTCATTTGAGGGAAATAATAATATTTGGAAATCTGCATGTAACACTTGTCTACAGCAAGGTGTCCTATTTTTTCATGAATGTGTCGTATTAAGTTATTAATCATTTCTGATGGAACATACATCTTTAATTGGCTTGTTGGTGATTGTTTGAATACTACTCCATCTCGGATTGTGAAGCCGCTCACTCCTTTAGATTCTATTTCAGTTTTAAAGATTTAATTTCAACATCACGTGCTTGCGCTATACGTAGTTGAAAATCTATATCTAAGTCATCAATTCCTGCAACTTGTTCTAATCGACTAAGCGCATCTACATGTGGCATTGAAGACCCAGGGCGATGATGCATGGTGTAGTCATAATCTTCAAGAAACAAGGACCAACGAGCTATTTTTGCTGAGACATTCCGGTTTTTTAAAGTTTGTACCAAGGAGTTACAATCTGTGATAATCTTAATCGGAATCCCGTGGACGTAAGTATGGAACCGCTTCAGCGAGTAAATTACTGAGAGCGTCTCTAGTTCGTAGCTATGCAATTTAGCTTCGTCTGCTGATGTTGTTTTAGAGAAATATGCTATTGGGTGATACTTTCCATCATTTTGTTTTGTAGTAGTACAGATCCAAAGCCTAAAGAGCTTGCATCACAATGCAATTCAGTCTCACGGCTTGGGTCATAGATCGATAAAACAGGTGATTTTATTAGTTCATTACGTAATGTTTCAAAAGATTTTAAGCAGGTTTCATCAAAATCAAAATTTACTTTAACTTTTAATAAGTTTGTTAGAGGCTTTGCTATGGTTGAAAATCCTGGTACAAATCTACGGAAAAATGAGAACAATCCTAAACATTGTTGAACTTGTTTTTTAGTCTTTGGAGCGGGGTAATTCTTAATTGATTCGATATGATGGTCGCTAGGAAGAATGCCTGATACATTAGCTTTATACCCGAGATAATTCAACTCATTTTGAGCGAATTTGCATTTGTCCATTCTCAGTTCTAGACCATTTTTGCGTAAGGTGTATAAAACTTTCCCAATCAATTCAATATGATTGTCAAAATCATTCGAGGCTATAAGAATATCATCTATGTACACCACCAACTCTCCATGATCAATGAATTCACGGAGTATTGAGTTGATAAAGCGTTGAAATTCTGCTGGTGCATTTTTCAGCCCAAAAGGCATGCGCGTGTACTCGTATTGTCCATCTGGAGTAACGAACGCTGTGTATTTTATAGATTCCTCTTGCATGGCCAATTGATGAAATCCACTCTTGAGATCCAGAAGCGTAAAATACTTCTTGTTTCCCAGATGTTCAAGGCAATTGTCGATAAGGGGTAATGGGAAATTGTCTCGGATTGTAATTTTATTTAATGGCCGATAATCAACGCATTTACGAATTTCTCCGTTACGCTTGCGAACTAGAACTATTGCTGAGGCGTATGGAGAGTTACTTGGACGGATGATGTTCTTTTCTAACAGGTTTTTCACTATATCTTTGACTTTAGCTCTTTCGGCGAAGGACAAACCTCTAGGTTTGGTAGAAATGGTTGTATCGTGTTCCAAATTAATTTTACTGAATAAGCTGGAGAAGTGACTTCTTCAATAGGAAATTTGTGATAATTTTGAATAACTGAATTGCTTACTAATTTGATTTGATCTTCCGAGAGGTGAGTACCAATATCAATCACACTAGATTCATCAGTAATCTCTATCATACACAGACTCCCAAAGGTGTCGTTGATGTCACATAAATCACGCTGTTTAGAAATCGGCAAAATTGGCATATTGTCTTCCCCCGAGCGCACGATGGACTTCCGATGTATGTTTAGTGTATGGAGCTTTTCGATTATATTCTGATCTAGATAACTAACCCTGACATTTTTATTCAAATCCTTAAGTTTTTTCATGTCATAAACGTATTTAAATTGGGTAAGGTGTATTTTAAACGTCCGCAATGCATCCCTGCCTAGAATCAGAGGCCATGCCATGTAATGTTTGGGTAGAATGATAAAAGGGTGTTCTATTGTAGTTCCATTAAGTGTGATACGTAATTCAAGTTTTCCATATGATTTGAGCTCCTGGCTACCTATTCCACGCATATTTGAAGGCTGTGGCTCACCTAACAAGTTTTCCGGCAGTAGTCCTGCATTGATAAAGCTCTTAGGACTGCCCGTGTCACAAAGAGTCAATGATTTTAAATTAGTGCTCCATACATCATTACATTTATAGGCAACACTTACCTCCTGATGCGCATTCATCTTAACAATGGTTTGGTTATTGTGAGGTTCTTCCTCTTCCGAATCGATAACGTGCATGGTTGCTGCAGCTTGTTGTACGCGTTGGGGGCAGTTTTGATGTATGTGGTCTTCTTTGTGACATCGAAAACACGAACCGGGTGGTCTGGCTGGTAGTCGGCACTGATTCTGTGTGTGTCCCATTTTTCGGCAATTGTAGCATCGGGGGGCTGCATAATTCTCCTTACTAATGTCTTGCTGTTTGTTGACAATAGTTGACGTAACAGGAATCAGAGGAGCAGTAGCACGATAGGTCTCGTATTTCTTCAGGAGTTGTTTTAGTGTATCCATTGAGGTAGCTGCGAAGCGCACAGACGCCATGTTTACGGGGTCGCCGATTCCATCAATTATGATGTTTATCAATTCTTCTTCACCGATGCGTTTTCCGGCGATTCGTTGCATCTCAAGCACATACTTCGTTATAGTTTCATTGCGTGCCAATCGTCGCGCTCTCAACTGTTGGTAGATTTGCTCTATGGACGTTGTCTTCACAAATGCTTTGTGCATCTCCACCTTCAGTTTGGCATAAGTATTGATTTCAGCAGATTTGGCCAATAGTGCTGCAGTTCCAGTGAGCAGCTGGCGCGTGTTGTAGTATTTAGATGTTTCATTCATGTTGTACGGCTCGAATACACGCTCCAATTCCATGAACCATTCATCCACACTTTCATCATTGTCACCGCTAAATTTCTCCAGAAACTTGTCGAAACCCATAAAAAGTTGCGGTGGTGTACTCATAGGTTGGAATTCAAGGGCAGCGATTTTTTGGCGAAGCTCAAGAATTTCCAGTTTGGTGCGAAGAGCATGAATTTCATCACGGTCGCTCATGATTGCTACACTCGGCGTTCTACCTACGTCACTGGCTGTTTCAGCATTGTTTCCTGTATCACACATGATGGCAGGTGCTAGCTTCATATCTCCCGCTTGAGACGCTTCGGGAATCTCATCGCGGCCATCTTGCTTTTCACTGCGAACACATTGCGATGCGTATGGTTCGAACAGCTTTTTTATCTGCGACATTGTTGCAGTAGGTGGCACTTCAACGCCATTACTTTGTAACGTACACACCATTTCCTCCTTTGTCGGCATGTTCTGAGGTGAATCCCACTTCTGAGTTGTAATATACACGGATTTTTTTTTGTTTTTTCACAAGGAGTTTATTGTAGAAGGTCTTTTTCCTAAGGCTTATTTATATTTATTTTTTTGCTTTGACAGCTCGCACACTGTCACTTCTTCGGACATCGTATTTGTCAAAACCCAAGATGCTCACAAGCCCAAGATTACTATAAACTCAAGATGTTTACAATTTATATTTAAATAAATAGATATTTATATTTATATTTATATTTAAATATGTGTGTGTGTGTTTTTTTTGTTTTACAAAGAGGGGGAATCTTCGAAAGACTCCCGTTGTCCCACGGGCCCTTCTTGGGGAAGGGCTTATGCATTAGCATTTCATCCTCGCTACTGCACGATGAGCCAAAGTTCGCGAGACAGATTTGACAGTTATTATGCGAACACAAAACGGTCATGACGACGACGCGAAACACCAGGCACTAAACGACACTTTTTCCGCCGCGCACTCACGCGTTCACTAACACATACACTCAGGACGAATTTAAATATCGCCAAGCTGCTCGGCTTGCTTCCATTTTTGGTGCAGATGGTCAGGTGTGTGTGTGTGTGTGTGTGTGTGTGTGTGTGTGTGTGTGTGTGCATGTGTGTGTGTGTGTGTGTGTGTGTGTGTGTGTGTGTGTGTGTGTGTGTGTGTGTGTTGTGTGTGTGTGTGTGTGTGTGTGTGTGTGTGTGTGTGTGTGTGTGTGTGTGTGTGTGTGTGTGTGTGTGTGTGTGTGTGTGTGTGTGTGTTTGTAGGAGTCAAATCCTTTCAAACAGAATCTTTCAAATCCGATCGATATAGCAATGGAGTGGAATGGAGTTTGCCGCCATAGCAACGTGGTTTGAATGTCGAGCAGTGGGGTATGCAGTTGAAAATTTCATTTCAGTTTAAAGAAAAACCATTACAGTCGGATAGCCATATCCACTGCTCAACTCCAGTTGATTTAACAGTGGAAAACTAAATAATATGAAAAAAAAATATGTTTTACAGCATACAAAAAAGGATGTTTTATCCCTTTTTGAGTTATTTGAGTTGTTTTATCACTCGATATAGCTAAAATATTTATGTTTAGAAAATATAAAAGTATATGTTTTAATAAAGAATCAAAACACATAATTTTAGATTTAATCTTTATGGTTCAAGCTAAGAAATGAGAAACCAACAAAAGAAATCATTTTCTTCTAATCCTTCCCTTTTATCCAACATTATGTTGAGCACGTTCAGTTGACATAAATAGGAGACCGTTATCAAGAAACTTCCAAGGCTACCATTTACATGACACCAAGACGGGTGACGGCTCGTTAGAATCGGATTCCGACACATGGATGTAACGAAATTGAGAAGACCCGTAAAATAACTAGGTGCAAGGAAGTATAAGCAACTCCTACCCGTTGGAGTGGCGAGTTCCGGTCTGAATGTTTTCATGCACCTATCGAAGATGTTACGCCTACTTGTACCTTACGGACTTCCCCCAAAAACTCCGCTTCCAACCATTAGCATTCCGCGTCCTATTATTTCTCTAGTTTTCGTACTAATTACATGATAGATCGTATTTGTATTAACAATTTTGGTTACATAATGTCAAGAGCATATGATACCAAAATATTAACAATTTTTTAAATTTTATTTGGAAGTTACAAGAATAGTGACATTATTATAATATTTATTATATTCTTTATTTTCAGGAGCAGTAAAACTCATATGATTGAATTAAGTACAAAATAGCAGCCAATACGGCTGGGGGAATTGTAAACAACAAAATATACAGATTTCCAATAATTTTGCAAGCTGCCAATCTCGTCTCCTATCTGCTCAATAAACGCCACAAAACGAAACGTTCCGCGAATAAACGGCGTCGGAGTGTCCGTGGACAAACCCGAACGCCGTGTCTTGTTTCAATATTACCGATGTCCACTAATGAGCCGGACTCGGCAGGAACATCTTCACATGGACTAAGACGTCGTACAACGCAAGGTCTACTAAAGCACGTGGAAGCAGCAGCTACATCTACAGCCTCTGCATCGGAAGCAGAAGCCGCGGTAGCCGCTTTGGCTTCGATGATGGAACCACCAGCCAGCATTATTATGAAAGCTGCTGCAGCAGCGGCGGCGGCAGCTGCTAAGGCTGCCGCCGGATCTGTTACCACTAAAGAGGAACCGGATTGTGGGGAGATAAACGATCGTGTCGCTTCTTCAGTTGATTCTAGTATGGACAGTAGCGCGCTAGCAAATTGCCTTTCGAGCACAATCTCATCCTTACGTAGTTCTGGGAATTGTAGCACTGGAAATGGTGGTAGAGGCGGTAACATTAGTGGAGGAGACGACAACTTATCAGATAATTCAGAATCCACATCTGGAGCAACGACTACGACGTCGAGTACCGCAGCAGCTCAATTATTGGAAAATCTCAAACATAATCTGAACCATCATAACCACAACAATAACAACTCAAGCGTGATCAACAACAATAATCCACTTCACATCAACAACAATAACAACAACAATGGCAACCGTAAGCTTTTTGAATGTGATGTCTGTAATATGAAGTTCTCCAATGGAGCAAACATGCGCCGGCATAAGATGCGCCATACTGGTGTAAAACCGTATGAATGCCGAGTATGCCAAAAACGATTCTTCCGTAAGGATCATTTGGCGGAACACTTCACGACGCACACGAAAACCCTACCGTACCATTGTCCAATTTGTAATCGAGGGTTTCAACGGCAGATTGCAATGCGTGCACATTTCCAAAACGAACACGTTGGTCAGCACGACCTCGTCAAGACCTGTCCCCTATGTAGCTATCGGGCAGGTACGATGAAATCACTGAGAGTGCATTTCTTCAATCGGCACGGTATCGATTTAGATAATCCGGGACCTGGAACGCCGTCGTCATTGCTACTTGCCCTTGATCAACATAACCCAGCAAACTTGTTGCCGGCGGCCCTGGCAGCTATGAACGCGGTCAATGCCTCGTTTAGCGATGGAAGTGCAGCAGCCGCGGCAGCTGCAGCAGCAGCTGATTCTATGCAGCGATCAATAGACAACGGCACACCGCCAATGCACTTTCTAACCCCGCATGTCGAAATCTCGATGGACAATGCGGATGATGACAACAGCTTACCACTTAACTGTAGTCGTGACGGCCCCACCGGTACTGGAAATTCCGCCGGAAATCAACAGGAATCACACCAAGGGAATAGATCGCACAACGGAACTCCTATGCTGCATTCAAACGGGCCTAGCCCTGGTGGCAACAATGATCGCCACACACCGACAACATCATCGACATCTGCAACGATCTCTTCTGCGCTGGACATTCATGCAATTGTGCGGCCATCTAATGGTGGAACACCAAATGTAGCGTCAACTGGATCCCCGGTTGGTTCGCCTCATTCGGCAGATTCAAACGCTCCTTCCAGTTCCCAATCTTCATCGTCGTCGACGACTAATACGATGCTTCCGACATTAGTACAAAGCTCAAGGCATATTATTTTTGATAACCCTATTACACCATCGATTAGCTTAATACCTATAAAGCAGGTAAGTCACAATATCATTTTGTTGTTTAAATAGTTTATTGGGATGATTCTAAACAAGGTAACGGGTAACATTGAACATAGTTTCTGTGAAAGTTATGTTGACATTATCTTTGTTAATTGATTGAATGGTTTACTCAATTCCAGTAAGGTGTTTAAGCATGGATTTGGTCAAAATATAGAACAAAACATATATCAAGGCAAGATTAATCACCCCAAACTCAAAAACCTTCACGTATTTCACTTAAAAAAATAAGTGTAATTTTAAAAGCACTACAACCGAGCGCTCCTTACTTACTTCCTTATCCGGCGCTACAACCGCTTTGCGGACTTGACCAGCCTTATAAGTGCCCGAAACCGTCACGGTCCCCGACAAACGCCTCCACGCCATCTTGCCACCGCAATTTGCGCCTACCATGCCCCCTCTGTCCCTATGGACGGTCTAAAACGACTTTACGGGCTGGGTCGTTCTTTTCCATACGCACAACATTGCCAGCCCACCGGAGCTTGGCGAACTTGATACGCTGCACGACAGTCAGGTCGCTGTACATCTTGTATAGCTCGTCATTATAGCGGCTCCTCCCGCAACTTTCCTTCACGATATTTTGTGCCGTAAAGTCAATGGTCCCGTGTTCCTTAGCCATTTGTCTTATTGAACGTACTGGATTCATTAACATCTTCTTTTTGATAGCAGCGATAACCTTCGGAACCCGAATGGACCTCAGGCAACCTGTGGCTACTTTCGCGGATTGTTGTCATTTCTTTTCTCGGTCAAAACTCCTTTTGACTGTCTATCAAGCCAATCCCAAGCCACGGCGATTAAAATGTCTTTTTGCAACATTCGCGCGCGGGACAAATCACGAATACGCTGCCACTTCGTCATGGTATAACTGTCAACATAAGTAAATAATTTTTTGTATTCACATCCTAATACGGTATGACCTATAGGATACTTACTTACTTATCCGGCGCTACAACCGCTTTGGGGACTTGACCTACGTTAGAAGTGCCCGAAACCGCTCACGGTCCGTTATCCCTGCCAAACGCCTCCACGCCATCTTGCCACTTCAATTTGGGCCTACCATGCCTCCTCTGTCCTTGTGGACGGCTTAAAAAGACTTTACGGGCTGGGTCGTCCGTTTCCATGCGAACAACATGAACAGCCCACCGGAGCCTGGCGAGCTTGATACGCTGTACGACAGTGAGGTCGCCGTACATCTCGTATAGCTCGTCATTATAGCGGCTCCTCCATTGTCCTTCCACACATACGGGGCCAAGTATCCTTCTGAGCATTTTCCTCTCGAACGTCATATTTCCGGTTTCGTCATATTTGAACAGTGTCCATGTCTCAGAGGCGCATTTGAGTACCGGTACTATATAGGTACTATATAGTCCCAGCTTCGACCGTCGCGACAGGTTCTTTGAGGTGAACTGACTTTTCAGGCTGTAGAATAACCGGTTGGCAGCCAGCATCCTTGCGCGCAACTCAGCTTCCATGCTATTGTCGTTGCTGACCTTTGACCCCAGATAGGTGAATTCTGGGACGACTTCAAAAGTGCGTTCATCTATCTGTACATCACGCCTACGTAGATTCTGATTATTTATTGGCAGGCCCGCTGATGTTTCCACCATCAGTTTGGTCTTTGCCTCGTTTATCTGCAATCTGAGGTTCTCTGCCGCCTGTTCGATCCCTTGGTAGGCTTCTGCCTACCGCAGACCAATGATGTCTATATGCCAGGATCTGGGTTGACTTATAGAAGATAGTTCCCGTAGTCTCCACCCTCGAATCGCGGATGGCCCTCTCTAGCGCCAGGTTGAATAGGAGACAGGCAAGCCCGTCCCAATGGCGCAGACCTTTGGTGGTAGCAAAAGGTCCTAAGAGTTTTCCATCCACCCTCACGTGGCAAGTGACGTTGGTCATAGTCATTCTAACTAGCCTTATCAGTTTGGCCGGGATTCCAAAAGAGCTCATAGCGTTATACAGTTTCACCCTGGCTATGCTATCTTATGCGGCTTTGAAATCAATGAAGAGATGGTATGTGTTGTGTCTGTATTCGGCCATCTTCTTCAATATCTGCCGCATGGTGAAGACGTGTTTTCTCCGCCCCCATTGTGCACGGGGGCGGGCGATTCTACAACGTATCACTAAGCCAACCAAGTAGTGATCGGAATCGATATTGGCTCCTCAATATGTTCTAATATTTAACAGACTCGATTGCCATGAACACGCCATGCCGGCTTATGAACACGTGGTCGATCTGGTTGAAAGATTCTCCATGCAGGTGCGCCCACGTTATTTTTTGGATGTCCCTCCGCGCACATTTGGTGCTTCCTACTACCAGATTGCTCGCTGCGGCGAACTGGATAATCTACTATCATTATTGTTACTGTGTTCATGCAGACTGTGACTGCCAGTGTATTGGCGTTACATTGGCTCCCTACCGACTTTTGCGTTGAAGTCCCCCAGGATGATTATGAGGTCATGCCTGGGGCACGCATCTGTAGTTCTAGCGAGGCGGCCGTAAAACAGGTCCTTCTCCTCTTCCTCTTTCTCTTCGGTAGGAGCGTGAACGTTTATGAAGCTTATATTACAGAATTTGCCTCGCATGCGCAGGGTGCATTGCCTATCGTTTATAGCCTTGAAATCTATGATTACGGATTTCAGTCGGGGACCTACGGTGAAACCCGTTCCGAGGACGCGGTGGCGGTCGTGGCAGCTGTAGTAAATTTTGTAGCAATGCTTACTACGCTTGATGTGCACACCGTTGCGTTTGCTAAGAGCACCGACAAACCGACGTGACACTGGTGTTACAAAAGTGTCCCACACGAAAGTACTGTCATTTACCAGTGAGGCGAACACTTCTGTCAAAGTAAGCTCTGTTCACTGCTGCTTCGATGCAAACAACTTTTCTAAATACAAATGGCGAAGGAAGTGTGAGGCAAGATTTTGTGAGAATTATTGCACAAAACACCCAGGAAAATCATTTTATAAGTTTCTCAATCAATACAAAAGATGTGAGAAGTACATAAAACAATACGCATTGGAATTTGCGAAGAAAAACAAAAAGGGGGTTTAGCAGTTTCTTCTCTGTGTCAGTGTAGTAAGCGAATCATTATAGAGATGGCGCTAGTGTTTAACGTATTTTCATTTGAAATAAGGAGACAACTTTTGAAGCTTATTTTGTTCGAAGTGTCACGTCGGTTTGTCGGTGCTAAGACTGCGTACGTTCCATGAGTCCATTTTGATTGTTGTCCTGGGGCATTATGTAGGATCGGTATCGTTAGGTCCGTTTCGACTGGTCCTGCGCTCACGTGGCCGTTTTATTTAACGTCGGGTTGCTCGCCTCCTTGGCGAGGATCATTGGTGGTAACAAAAGGCACTGCGAATTTCCATTCCCCTTCCCTTGGCAAGTGACGTTGGTCATAGTCATTCTAACTAGCCTTATCAGTTTGGCCGGATAGTTTCAGACTATCTCTTCGACTTGAGCAACAAGTCGATGTTACAGTATCAGGGAGTATACTTCAAAGACGATAGTCAACACCGTAACACTTCTGTAGTTGTTAATGACGAATCTTTCTCCTTCCATCACGCAAAACATGAATTAGAAAATTGCAATTTTATCAACTTCAACCCCTTCGATGGATTTTATTTCATGCGCAAGGATCCCAAAATAAAGCTTAAATACCAAAATACACACTTTTTCCTTGCACCTGCACAGTAACGTAATTTTAAACGATAATATATCGCATTATGTTGTGCTATTTTTTATTTGCCGATTAAAAAAGAACTTTTTAGAAATATTCGTGAAAATGCAGCATAAGTAAATAATTTTTTGTATTCACATCCTAATACGGTATGACCTATAGGATACTTACTTACTTATCCGGCGCTACAACCGCTTTGGGGACTTGACCTACGTTAGAAGTGCCCGAAACCGCTCACGGTCCGTTATCCCTGCCAAACGCCTCCACGCCATCTTGCCACTTCAATTTGGGCCTACCATGCCTCCTCTGTCCTTGTGGACGGCTTAAAAAGACTTTACGGGCTGGGTCGTCCGTTTCCATGCGAACAACATGAACAGCCCACCGGAGCCTGGCGAGCTTGATACGCTGTACGACAGTGAGGTCGCCGTACATCTCGTATAGCTCGTCATTATAGCGGCTCCTCCATTGTCCTTCCACACATACGGGGCCAAGTATCCTTCTGAGCATTTTCCTCTCGAACGTCATATTTCCGGTTTCGTCATATTTGAACAGTGTCCATGTCTCAGAGGCGCATTTGAGTACCGGTACTATATAGGTACTATATAGTCCCAGCTTCGACCGTCGCGACAGGTTCTTTGAGGTGAACTGACTTTTCAGGCTGTAGAATAACCGGTTGGCAGCCAGCATCCTTGCGCGCAACTCAGCTTCCATGCTATTGTCGTTGCTGACCTTTGACCCCAGATAGGTGAATTCTGGGACGACTTCAAAAGTGCGTTCATCTATCTGTACATCACGCCTACGTAGATTCTGATTATTTATTGGCAGGCCCGCTGATGTTTCCACCATCAGTTTGGTCTTTGCCTCGTTTATCTGCAATCTGAGGTTCTCTGCCGCCTGTTCGATCCCTTGGTAGGCTTCTGCCTACCGCAGACCAATGATGTCTATATGCCAGGATCTGGGTTGACTTATAGAAGATAGTTCCCGTAGTCTCCACCCTCGAATCGCGGATGGCCCTCTCTAGCGCCAGGTTGAATAGGAGACAGGCAAGCCCGTCCCAATGGCGCAGACCTTTGGTGGTAGCAAAAGGTCCTAAGAGTTTTCCATCCACCCTCACGTGGCAAGTGACGTTGGTCATAGTCATTCTAACTAGCCTTATCAGTTTGGCCGGGATTCCAAAAGAGCTCATAGCGTTATACAGTTTCACCCTGGCTATGCTATCTTATGCGGCTTTGAAATCAATGAAGAGATGGTATGTGTTGTGTCTGTATTCGGCCATCTTCTTCAATATCTGCCGCATGGTGAAGACGTGTTTTCTCCGCCCCCATTGTGCACGGGGGCGGGCGATTCTACAACGTATCACTAAGCCAACCAAGTAGTGATCGGAATCGATATTGGCTCCTCAATATGTTCTAATATTTAACAGACTCGATTGCCATGAACACGCCATGCCGGCTTATGAACACGTGGTCGATCTGGTTGAAAGATTCTCCATGCAGGTGCGCCCACGTTATTTTTTGGATGTCCCTCCGCGCACATTTGGTGCTTCCTACTACCAGATTGCTCGCTGCGGCGAACTGGATAATCTACTATCATTATTGTTACTGTGTTCATGCAGACTGTGACTGCCAGTGTATTGGCGTTACATTGGCTCCCTACCGACTTTTGCGTTGAAGTCCCCCAGGATGATTATGAGGTCATGCCTGGGGCACGCATCTGTAGTTCTAGCGAGGCGGCCGTAAAACAGGTCCTTCTCCTCTTCCTCTTTCTCTTCGGTAGGAGCGTGAACGTTTATGAAGCTTATATTACAGAATTTGCCTCGCATGCGCAGGGTGCATTGCCTATCGTTTATAGCCTTGAAATCTATGATTACGGATTTCAGCCGGGGACCTACGGTGAAACCCGTTCCGAGGACGCGGTGGCGGTCGTGGCAGCTGTAGTAAATTTTGTAGCAATGCTTACTACGCTTGATGTGCACACCGTTGCGTTTGCTAAGAGCACCGACAAACCGACGTGACACTGGTGTTACAAAAGTGTCCCACACGAAAGTACTGTCATTTACCAGTGAGGCGAACACTTCTGTCAAAGTAAGCTCTGTTCACTGCTGCTTCGATGCAAACAACTTTTCTAAATACAAATGGCGAAGGAAGTGTGAGGCAAGATTTTGTGAGAATTATTGCACAAAACACCCAGGAAAATCATTTTATAAGTTTCTCAATCAATACAAAAGATGTGAGAAGTACATAAAACAATACGCATTGGAATTTGCGAAGAAAAACAAAAAGGGGGTTTAGCAGTTTCTTCTCTGTGTCAGTGTAGTAAGCGAATCATTATAGAGATGGCGCTAGTGTTTAACGTATTTTCATTTGAAATAAGGAGACAACTTTTGAAGCTTATTTTGTTCGAAGTGTCACGTCGGTTTGTCGGTGCTAAGACTGCGTACGTTCCATGAGTCCATTTTGATTGTTGTCCTGGGGCATTATGTAGGATCGGTATCGTTAGGTCCGTTTCGACTGGTCCTGCGCTCACGTGGCCGTTTTATTTAACGTCGGGTTGCTCGCCTCCTTAGCGAGGATCATTGGTGGTAACAAAAGGCACTGCGAATTTCCATTCCCCTTCCCTTGGCAAGTGACGTTGGTCATAGTCATTCTAACTAGCCTTATCAGTTTGGCCGGATAGTTTCAGACTATCTCTTCGACTTGAGCAACAAGTCGATGTTACAGTATCAGGGAGTATACTTCAAAGACGATAGTCAACACCGTAACACTTCTGTAGTTGTTAATGACGAATCTTTCTCCTTCCATCACGCAAAACATGAATTAGAAAATTGCAATTTTATCAACTTCAACCCCTTCGATGGATTTTATTTCATGCGCAAGGATCCCAAAATAAAGCTTAAATACCAAAATACACACTTTTTCCTTGCACCTGCACAGTAACGTAATTTTAAACGATAATATATCGCATTATGTTGTGCTATTTTTTATTTGCCGATTAAAAAAGAACTTTTTAGAGATATTCGTGAAAATGCAATCACTGGTTTTGTTTCTATTTTCGGCAGTTTGTTCCTATTTTAGGCAGGCTGTGCTCCTATTTTCAGCAACACAAATACGGCTCAGAAAATGTTATAACAATGCAAATAAGTTGACAGAAATGTTTGAAACTTTTTAACACTCTCACTTTCCTAAGATAAGTGTTGAAAAGTACTTCAATTATTAATTTTATGTTGTCCATTTTGGTCGTTTGGATGTCAGTTTTTACAACAACTTTGATGAGAGTTACAAACGAAGTAGACATTGAAGAAAAAGACGGCTATAAAGCTGGACTCACAACTGGCTCACAAATTATCATTTTTCTCTCAAGTTATTTGATTAATTGTAGTGATATTTGATAAACAAAATGTCGTATACTGTGTCGATGTACAAATTGAAGTGTTTTGATCAAGTTTTAAATTAATATTCAGAAATAAAAAATGTGTTACTGTTACGAGTTTCGACAGGAGCCCACAGCATTGAACAGTCAAAAATCAACATTTACCGTGTACCAATTTTCGGTATTTATTCACTTTAAATGAATAATTACTTGTTTTTCGTGATTTTTAAATTCCAAGCGGGCTAGATAAACGCTGCAACCATAGAATCTTTCAATGGTTTACTATTCTGGTTCTTTTAATGACGAAACTTGCCAAACTATTGGCTGACAGCAAATCTGCCGAAAATTGTTGAACTCTGCACATTTTGTTTGATATTTTGAAAAATATGCAAGTAAATTATGTGAATCTTCGTATATGGGTAACAAATGAGCATATCTCTATTTAAAAATTTGTGTCAAGACAATTTTCAACGCGTTTTTGCCAGTAGCAAACCCATCAAACTCCTGTCAAAATTATAAGAAGTTGAGGGTATGATGGGTTCGATGGATGGGGTTTCGTAACTGTTGTGTCTTTATTTCTTGCCACTGTTGTGTCTTTGTTACTTGCCACTCAGGTACTTTTATTGAACACTAATATAAACACAATAACAAAGATAACTAACAAGACAATTACACATTAAAATGCTCGGCCGCGCGCCAGCCGGACCGTGCCCCTGCTGGGAGCCCTGCTCGACCGGCTGCTCGCAATACCTCTCTTGTTCGAGCGCACGACACACAGTAAGCGGCCCGCGCTTAGGGCGGTGGCAACGCTGATCGGATGCGATTTTATCGGACAAAATTTATATGGGATTTGACAGATAACGTCGGACGACGAAATCGCACGTCCGACGTTGTCTGTCAAATCCCATATAAATCTCGTCCGATAAAATCGCATCCGATGAGCGTTGCCACCGCCCTTAGTGTGCGTACGACAGTGTGCGTGAAACACTGTCGTCCCTTAAACATTGACCAGTGGTAGCACAACTACCACGGAAAGTCTAGGGATCGGCACGGCTGCCCATAACAGAAACGGAGCGGGTATCCAGTAGCTCAGCTTCGAAAGATTTGAGAGGGTTAATGTAAACACACCAGTTTTTAATGCCGAAAACTGGTACAGTTACTCTATGTCTGGTTTAAAAGAAACGCCAACAATCTGAGTCTACAGACCGGAATCTAATAGCCATTGATTTTAATCAGTACACAAAAAATCCCATACAGAATATAAATTTACCGCATTTTTATGAAACTAGTTAATTTGACCCGGTTAAAGAGTTATGCAAAATAATTTCAAATATTTTGATTTTTTTTTAAGTTAGGTATTACAATGCATTGCGTACAAACAATTTTTGAAAAGAATTACAGTTGCATTTAAATTCCAAAAGACATATTGGCTGGTATTATTGAATCCGTTCGTAGCGGCGTCGTACGTCCCAACACTCATTTTCCTAAAGTACTAGACATGTCAAACATACGGCCCGCCTGCCGAAGGCTTTCAATCCGGCCCGCGAAGAACTTTGGCAGTTATTTGAATGTAGCATAAATAGGTTGTAGATTATAAGATAAGATAAACGGGTATATTCATATTTATACACTGAGTAAGAAAGTTTCAACATTCAGTCTTTATAGTTCGATTAACGTAGTGTAAAGTAAGTTACAGATTGTTGCTTGTTTGGGAAGGTATTCGCGAGTATGGCATGTAGCATGTGTTTTAGTAGTTGTTTCTTGCGGACACCCCAACGTCGGTTTCCCCACATTTTCACCTATTTTCTGACTTTGAGGGTTTCTAGGAAGTTCGGAAACCATTCATTGGAATACCACTTTCTTCATTTCATTGATGGGGTACTCTTTAACAGCACTTTAACTTTAACTACACTTTAGCTACACTTTAACTAAATTTAACTATATAACTTCTGCAAAAATCTCAAGAAACCAAGCTCTTTAAAATGGCTGGTATTGTTTGAGGTCGACTGTAAGATTAAAGTATTTTTTCCTTATCAAAATGGCCATACAGCTAGCCAACATTTGCCGATGTAGTGCTAAAATGTTGAGTTGAGTACTTCGTGTGTCGTCGTGTGTAAAGGCGATATACGAGTTTTATAGAACTGTCCTTCTTCTTCGGCTCAACAACCGTTGTCAGTCAAGGCCTGTCTGTACCACTTGTGGGCTTTGGCTTTCAGTAATTAATTGATTTCCCCCCATAGCAGGATAGTCAATCCTACGTATGGAGGCACGGTCTATTCGGGACTTGAACCCATGACGGGCATGTTGTTACGTCGTACGATTTGACGACTGTACCACCAGACCGGCCCAAATAGCATCTATAGCCTTCGTGTATTCAAGCTAACATATTTTGCATATTTTTAGGATGTGCATCATCGTTATTTCTGGTAGTGCAAAAATAAAAACTATATTCACATACAAGCTATACTAGTGTTACTAGTATTTGGTGTAAAGAAGCATTTCATTATATGTAGTAGTTTTTCAACACAAGAACGCATAAGGTCGTTTTACTAAGCTAAGAGTCTTTTATATTGAAATGAATCAATGAACAATGAAATGATAAACTGTAGTTATAAAAACTCCAGACTTTTCGAATTTCAGTACAGATCTAGGCATATCTAGATAATGGCATATCTGGAAAACCTGACAAAAAATCTGAATTTTACTTCTTATACTTTTGTATTTTTAGAGCAGTGTTTGCAATACATTTGTTTGCTCATTCATGTACATGAGCCACTAAACAAAACTTGTGTGATTTCCTGTTTCACAGATAAATAAAATGTGCCTGAAATCCAAGCGTCCGACAATGATTATCCTGCACGTATTTTTAGTCTTTTCGTCCTTCAGTAGATCAGGAGATGATTTATTGTTTTTAATATGGAAGAGAGCAAAAGTATGTAAAATATGTTTTGGCCTTCAAAAATTATCTCCAAAGTTCGTAACAACTTTTAATTGCTATAAACGTTATCAACACATTCCACACACTTACTTGTAAGAATGTACTACTTTGAGAATGATTTAGTTTTCCGTCCATTTATGCATAAATAATAAAAAATCAATCGCTTATAAAAGTGAACTAACATGTGGAGGTTTAGCTCGGGGCCCCCTTTAGGCCGGGCCCCCCGCGCCCGCTCAGTCCGCTTATAGGAAAATCCGCCACTGCGGACAATATACCCCGGCCTTTAGAGGGTTAACACGAGTATTTTGATTCTTCCCACAAACACTACATGCCATTTTGGATACCACATCTTGAGTTGGTAGATATATATATGTGTGTTTTTTTTAAACATAGCAGAAATAATGTTCAGCTACAGCTAATTAGGGGATGAATAATCGTTGTTTCGATTCTTACTTTTGAAGATACGAATATTCTAGTTATGGCCTATTCCATTTTATGAAATTTTAATCGATGATTCTCCGCTTGAAGGAAATCCTAATATTCCTCACTCTCATACATCTGCATATACTCATCCTTGGGAGAAATCCTCATAACATACCCCAGCCAACATATCCTGGCACCCTTCGCCTCCATTAGTATGCTCGGTTCGCCATACAGCTCAGCAAGCTGGTGGTTCATCCATCTTCTCCAAACTCCATGCTCGAACATACCGCCAAAGATGGTGCGGAGGATGCATCACTCAAACATGTCCAGATCGTTTGCATCCTCCGCTCGAATGGTCGAAGACTCGTGTTCATAGAGGACCACAGAGCGGATCAATGAACAATATATCTCACATTTCGTGTAGTCTCAAAGTCTTGTGGATCTCAGGACGGCTCCGGATTTTGCTGCTAAAATCGTTGTCCGAAGTAACGATAGATTGTCGCCGTCAATTAATACACTGCCTTCCAGATGGGCCCTATCACGGGCTGAACTTCTGGCAAGCAGGTACTGTGTCTTTGTCGCATTGATTCTCAATCCAATTCTTGCTGCTTCGCGTTTGAGTCGGGTGTACGTCTCACACACCTTCGCTGTTGCCCTTCCGATGATATAGATGTCATCAGCGAAGCCAACAAATTGGAGAGATCGGTAGAGGATCGTGCTACGGATGTTGTCGCTTAGGCCTACAGGGTTTTCCAGGAGTTCTCATAACTGTGGGACACTTTATTGACTCCTTCTTACGTCAACTGAACTTAATGTAATGGGAATTGGACTCTATAGCACCCTTGTTGGACAAATCCAATAGGAATTTACAATAGGAGCTGTCCAAAAAAAGGTGCCGTAGAGTCCAATTTCCATCCAATGAAGTTCACTTCGCATAAGAAAGAGTCAAGGAAGTGTCCCACAACTATGAGAACCTTTGGAAACCCTGTATTAGATGAGAGCTCAAGCTAGTGAACGCGTTGTGTATGTGATGGTGGTAGTAGCGCGAACGATAGGCGGCAACACATAAGTGGATTGGTGGATGTTAGCATCCTGTACGTTTCTAAGCACCTAGGCTCCGAGGCGTAAGTGAGTGAGCACGCTACTAGTTTGTGGTTGTGGTAGTAGCGCGAAATAGAATAGACTGTAGGGCTCTAAGCGCTTAGTATCCGAGCGTACTAATTAGTGCATCTTCGAAATAATATTTTCCCTTCGTCCTCGTCAGGACATTTTCAACTACGGGCAGGAATACGGAATAAAACCTAGTACGCACTACACGGAATTAGAAATAATATTTAGTGTCAGGGATAGGTGTCCAGGGTGCGGTATTAGAGGATCGCCTAGTGATATATTTTTCATCTCACCCTATCAAGGATATTTTTCCTAGAAAAAGATGTTATCCAGCGCTTAAGATACACGTTGTAAAATCATCCCTTTCCTAACTGAAAATAAACCGAATGAGCTAAGCAAGAGAAACGAAACGCAATATATTATTTCACTCCAGAAACGATATAATCTTTGAATGCTTATTGATCCGCCATTGGACCCCTCCAGTGGTAATCCTCGGCGGACACCAGTAGGCAGATAGGCGAAGTCGAATCCGATCTCTGCTCGCTCACTGTCTACTCCTTGAGCTTCTCCTCTTGAGAGTTTCTGCGGCAAAGGTTCCCCTTCCATCTGCATAGCCCCCCCCAAAAGCCTGGGGAAACTAGCTGGAAGACAGTCGCTGTGAAGCGCGAACTTTTGCCAAAGGGATCTCAAAGGCGGAGTTCCTGGCGGTGTTAGTGAAGCGAGGCTTAGTTCGCATTGCTGCTCTTCTTCACGGCGGACCCTGGCACCAGCTACCTTCGCGGCTGGTCGGATCTTGTACTGCACCCCGTTTATTGTGGCCTCTAACAGCGAAATCAACTTCCCAGGGAAGTGGTACCTCTGCATGATGTTCCATAGCTCGTTCCGTTCTATGGTGTCGTAGGCCGCCTTGAAGTCAATGAACTGGTAGTGCATAGAGATCTGGCGCTCTCGGTACTTCTGGAGGATCTACCGCAGAGTGAAAATTTGGTTGGTGGTGGATCCGTCGCGCTTTTTGTAGACTGGATGAATGATATCAAGCTTCCACTTCTCCGGTAATTCCTCCTGCTCACAGAGTTCAGTCGCTAACTCAACACTGCCATCAGATTTATTGCTTTTAAGCTGCTTCATGGCGCTGGTAATCTCATCCAGAGTGCTTCCGCCATGCACCTTGTCTTCTTAGTCAATGCCGTCGCTGTTGTAACTGCTATGCTGCTGTTGCTACGGTTGCCTTGTTCTGCCACTTACGCGAATCTCTCCTGCCTCTGTTCCATTTAGGGGTCCTTCGAAGTAACACTTCCACCTTACGACCACCTCCCGCTCATTTCCGATTTTCTTCCACATCCCGGCACATTGCGGTATTAGGAGCAAACCCGCTCCGTGCGGCCCTCAACCTCCTGTAAAACAAGCGGATGTCCCCTGGCTGGACTAGCTACTACAGCCTTCTTTCTATATTGCTGTATTCCCTCTTCAGATAGGATCTTGGCTGTATATTGATCACATAGGATCACTAATCTAATGAAAAATTAAGTTTCCTTAAAAACGTGTTTTGATTTATTTTTTTGTACGCAAATTTTGAAACTATGTTGCAATGAAACATGAATACACTTATCAAAATCATATGAAAAATCAAATCACTAATCTAATGAAAAATGGATTTCCTTTAAAAACTTGCTACGATTTTATTCATTATACGCATATTTTCTTAAATCAGAAAAATGTCCTGCCGATAGTAAAAACCATGAAACCATGTTGTTATGAAAAATAGCTTTTAGCATATGAAAAATATCAAATCTTTACAATTTTTCGGGAAAACAATGTAAGGTTGCACTAATGTTATTCTATAATTTGGTGTTTTAGGAACCAACAACGAACGATGAGTACAACGATATTAAACCAAGAAGCAGTAGTAGCGCCGAACCACCCTCTTCGAATATCAGTCATTCATCGGAATGTGTAACTCCTTCGTCTAGTTTGACATCATTAATCAAGGTACAGCATTTTTATTAAATATCAGTTTGAGGTTTCTTTGATACGTGTACAGGCCAAGTGTAAGATACGATCCCAAGTGACATTTGCTCGATAATGTTTTTTTTCCATATCTGCTCGATTAGTATTCGATACGCCTGAAATTGTGGATTTGTGTGTGATAAAGTGTGTTGAAAGCGCTAAGATGTGGCGTGTTCGTAAATCACCCACAAAATAAGATTTTGTTTTTCATGAACAATCAAACCTACGAATGTAAAATGAGCTCGACGGCATAGTCCATCGATAGAAGAAAGTCTAATTTACGAACACGCCAAATCTTTGCGCTTTCAACACACTTTATCACACACAAATCCACAATTTCAGGCGTATCGAGTACTAATCGAGCAGATATGGATAAACAATTTCGAGCAAATGTTACTTGGATTGGGATGTGGCTCACATTGACATTCCAGATGTTGTAACTTTTAGATAAGTTTTTTGGACAATGCCATTCATTTCCTTTGTCTTTGTCTGTCATCTTTGTATGTTTTGTCTTTTAAAGAGCTAATATTGACTAATCTTTATATGACTTTTTTCATTATTTATATATAAGATCGGCAGGTCCTTATTGCTCTTGCAAATTAATGTATGTCCTCAAATGTGATTAATTATTTAATATTTCAATTACGATGTTTTTGTAAACTTTGTCTAATAAATTACAAAATTTGATAATGTTCTATTTCAAAAACTATATTTACTCTGAAAGATTACTTGATGAATGGCATCACAATTTAAAGTTTAACCTGAGAACTGGCCACGTTATATGAAAACAAAAAAAATGTGAGAAAAATGGGTGAAACTATCAATTAAGGGAGCCACTTTATATAGACGTAGATTGGCAAGAAATAATATAAAAAATACAGATTTCTTAATGAAACATAACTATCCGTTTCAGGTATCACCATTGAAGTCATTATTGCGAGAAGACCTAAAGCGAAGAATCTCGGCACGTGCCACAACTCGTGCAACCAGGAACGGAATACTGGCCAGTAGTTCACCCATTCCGACTAGTAGTCCCATTCCAAATAGTTCAAATACTGTTACTCCTGGAGCTACTCAGGATAGTGGCAATGGAAGCAACAGCTCGAGCAGCTCAAGTAGCAGCTCCAGCAGTAGCTCTAGTAGCAGCAGCAGTATAGCCGCTATTGCTGCCGCAACTACCTCAAATGGCACCATCACCTCCACCGGACAGGAAACTGACCTGCTACTATCCCTGACCACCAAATCGACACGAAACTTACAGTGTATCTTTTGTGGCATCGAGTTTCCAGATCAAACACTTTATTTTCTGCACAAAGGATGTCACAGTGAAAGCAACCCATGGAAGTGCAATATTTGTGGAGAGCAAATGAACAATGTGTACGACTTCAACTCACACTTACTCAGTAAAAGTCATCAATGATGTTAAGCGAGGGAAAGAGAAACAGTTTACTGGTGATGTTTCTCTTTTTCTGATCGCTTACTTATCATTGAACTATCGTTAATCTCACGAATCGCCGTAAAGTGTCGAGGGCTACCTTGATTAAGAAACCTGGATAACGGCTTCCCTTCCAAGATCGCCTTGAAACGGTCGGAAATGCATCACTAGGATCTACTACCATTGTACAAGAATCGTCCAGCGTACCTTTGTTTGTTGTACCATTAGTAGTGCCGTACTACACATATTACGGCTGTGTGGCTGCGTTCTGTAGTCCACACTTCTTCAGGTTTCAGAATGATACAAGCAATGGGTAAACGAACCAATAGTAAAACGAACACGTGCCTACGACACATAGCGATGGCAACAAGCATTGTTACCGTTATTCTAGTAGGTAAAATTTGGCAGATTTACAGTCCGTCCAGTAGCCTTTAAAGGAAATAGCAAAATTGAAAGCAAATAGGGAAATTGATGTGTAATTTGAACATCCTGTACGGTGTAATGAGAGGATAGATATTGAAATCAGAATGGATAGTAGACCATACATGAAATGCATGAAAAAATGCTTAGTGGAAGTCTCCAAGGACTCATTATTTTCTTATTCAAATAGCATCGCACTGCATCGAGACTCAGAAACATACAGATTATAGCCAAAGCACAAATTATATGAAGCAGAAAAACGATAGTGAGTGGAACGAGAAACAGCAACAGGCGATTGAATCCGTTATGTCTGTTAGCGGAGCCCGACTATCGGTTATGTAACTGTTATATATACAACACTGCAGTTGATTTTGCAATATCCAGTGACTCAAAATCACAACGCCTAAATTACTATCGGGCCAGAAATGTAGCCATATTTTGATGGTTACTAGGAAGTTTGCAACACCAGTAAACCAACTGCAGTGATTCGTATTTTATTTTTAAAATTCAGATTCTTTAACATTCTTCGAATCATGAAGCTGATCAAGTAGAATGGATAACCCCTGCGAGGAGTTAAATCAGAGTACGTAATAGCTGAAAACTTCGATATTTGAATAAATTGCACAATAATTATTCTGACCCTGGAACAGTAAATAATTCAATTCAGGAAATAATCATTTATAAATGTTAGTACCACCGTGGCGAACCCGATTTCACTGTGAATGAAAAAAAAACAAAAATTCAAAGTAGATTACAATTTTTACTTAAGAAATATCCTTTTCCTGGCGTCACAAATCCTTACATGTAGGTTTTCGGTTTTGTTTGTTAAGATGTTAGAGGTTAAAAACAATGTTTTGTTGAAAATGTTTTCTTTGCTATTGTTATTTTTTCAAACCCATGTTACAGGGTTTCACACTTTATCTCAAGACCGCGGGACTCCTTCACGAATCTGTCTTAGCTAATGCCAAGACTGCGGTATGATGCTTGAAAACGTTGATGATACCTGAAATCATTGATGATACCTGAATTCATCGGATGCAATGCTGAATCTGCGGCACATTTCTCGAACACACTGTTCCGCGCCGAGGACATGCGATCGAATATTTTTTTACACGTATAACCTTTGTGTACATCAGTGTACTGAAAACACCCAATATTTTTTCCGTTTATTACTAAAAAAGAGTATTTAAACAGTTGAAACTATTTTATTAACACTTTTAAAATATTTTACATAACAAGTATGCATTCACTCATTTATTAAATTGTTTTTTTTTGGTAAAAATACGAAAAGGATAATGGGTATTTCTAATACACTGATGTACACAAAGGTTATACGTGTAAAAAATATTCGACCGCATGTCCTCAGCGCGGACCAGTTTGTTCGAGAAATGTGCCGCAGATTCAGCATTGCATCCGATGAATTCAGGTATCATCAATGATTTCAGGTATCATCAACGTTTTCAAGCATCATACCGCAATCTTGGCTTTGGCTAAGACAGATTCGGGAAGGGGTCCCGCGGTCTTGAGATAAAGTGTGAAACCCTGTAATATGTATGATCCCCATTCAAGCATCACCATGATTATAAAAGCAAAACATTCAACACGATACAATGTAATACAATTAGTCTTTTAATGGTCGGTTCTGCATAAAACCTCTTAAAGGATATTAACTAAGTGTTTGTATAAAGTATGATTCCTTTATCCTAATGCGGGCTGAAGAAGGTGTAGTATACAGGTGTGTAAGATGTGTACGAATGGATGTGGATTGTACATATTTGTGCGTGCGTGCGTGCGCGCGCGCGCTTGTGTGTGTGTGTGTGTGTGTGTGTGTGTGTGTGTGTGTGTGTTGTGTGTGTGTGTGTGTGTGTGTGTGAGTGTGTGTGTGTGTGGGTGCATGTGTGATATTACAGATGAAATTTATATTTTGCTTTTTTTTGTTACTGTTGTAGTATGGTTTGTGTGTTCTGCTTTGTCGTTTTTTTCTTGTCTGTTATAATCTGTAATTTGCTTCAAATAGTTTTCGTTCAACATTTATGCAAACCTGCTTAAAAATAAATGGTTCACTTTTTGGTTCTAGAAATTGATTGGTTCTTGACTCCCATTATTATGTAAGAAACTAGGATAGCTGAAATCAGGATGAAATATGTTACAGAAATATTGTTCAAACTTTACAATAGAACAGTGTTGTTATACCACAATTGAAATTGTGGATTATATGAGCAACTAAACAGGACAAAAATATAATTATATTTATATAAAATCTTGTTGTTATTATAAAACGTAACTTATAGAAGAAGTATAGCAGAAACAGAGGTAAAATGAATGATACATATTTTTCCTCTGTAATAAAGATCTAAAACAAATTAAGTAATCCAAGAAGTGTTATTTTCGTATTTTTATAGCTGCATGTTGAATAAACAAAGGACGACTTCTAAAGCAAAAATTCATCTCATCACTCCCTCAAACTTGTTTTAGACTATATTGGTTCAACTACTCAGCACCTACCTTCACTAGAATATAGTGATATAGAAATATCAAACTGGCATCGAAACAAAACACTTAACAACCTGCTTGTTGTGAATGTGAAATGTGAATTATTGACCCAAAACTATCCAGCTATATCGACCATAGACAAATTTGCAAACCATGCTGCAACATTTCATTCATTCATTTCATGTAATTCATTTCATTGTTCAAAAACTTATCGAGGTAATTTCATGGTATACTATTCTTGTGCATCTGTGTACGAAATTCTTATGTATACTTTATCAAAAAAAAAATAGTTGTTACTAAATCTGTATTTTTGTTTGTATCGAAAAAACATCAGAAAAGCATTTAGAGAAACAATACAACGTCATAAAAAACAACTTGCTCGTGGTTGTCAGTGTTTCAAAGTATTTCTTAAAAAATATTCATGCTCATCAAAGTTCAAAGGAAAACAACAGCTGTTTTTTTTTTTTAAATAATTCTGGAATAAATAAAAACCACGTGAAATAGTACGACACTTTGTAATATTTTGGGACAACTCTAAAAAGTACAACAAACTCAGAGAACAAATCAAGTTTAAAGAAGAAATAGTATTTTCTTAAACTAGGCCAATAGTTAAATAGTAAGCTGAACAAAAGAGTGAAACTATTTTAGTATTCTCCCTCAGTAACTTAACCTTAACTCACTGTAAATGAAATCTAAAAAATACGGAAAAATTTAACATATTGAAACATTTTACATGTTTTAAAATAATTATTCGGCTACCCAAAAATCACACCATGGATAAAGAATAAAAATGAAATGGTACGATATAATGTACTTGATGAAAGACGAATACGGCTTGCAAACTCAAATGAATATGACTATGAACATGATTTCATTCGAAGATATAATTACTGGGAACTAAAAGAAGTAGATAACCAGACTATGTACAAACAAGATTTTTATTTAAAGTACAGTTGATAAATGTCTCTCAAAATCGTCTTGGTTTCTTCAAAGGGGTTTATAAAAAGATTGAAACACAAACCAAAATTAACACTTCACTAAAGAGTGTGCAAAACAAAAAGGAAAACAATCTAAAACTCTGTAAGTTTAAAACAATATTGGTATTTGCAAATACACCATGACCTACCCATGAAGCACGATTAGTAGGCTTGTACCACCAAAGTAGTCCAAATAAATATGATATGGATATTAAATTAAAAAAAAATGCTATTCGAAATAATGCAGCTCAAGCAGTAGTAAAACATTAACAGCAATTGTCTTCTTATTGCTTGATACAAATAATTCATCTCAACTTAAAAGTTATATCTTTCAAAAATCTTGATATAATTCTGATCTAAATGGCGAATGTTTCATTCCTAAATATTCAAAATTTAGCAGTACTCTGATAATTGTACGTTGGAATATGTACGGAAAAGACATGTTGGTGCACTTCTTTCTTCTTCTCACGAAACAAAAAAAAACATAATACATTCATACCAAATCCTGTTCAATTAAAAATTCTAGAATGTTGTGAATTTATTCACTAAAAATATTCAAAATTAATCAATTTGAATAAATTTCCATTTTTTCTACAGTTAAATTTGTAAATAACACACGCATTTGCAGTTTAATCTAATAGGCAGCTATATCCATCAATCTTTAAAAACAGTTACCGTTGTGCACCATGTTGCAAGTCATATTTATGTCAACATACACATTTGCAAACGAAATGAGTTTTGCTGAAGAGTAAACAACTTCGAAAACAGCTGATAGACTGTCGAACAAAGCTGTCAACAGCATTACCTGAGTGTTTTTTTTTATGAAACAAGAAATGATATGAATTTCAATTAATTATATATGATGTAGTGCGCTACAGTAGCGGTAAAGAAAGAGAAAAAAACGACAACATAAATGACCGGTACTTTGACATACAAAACACACAAATATTAAAACATGATCTTGGGTAAAATTCTACAATAGCTTCAACTTCCATCGCAATAACTATAAAATCAATAGACAACGCAGATTAATCAACCAAAAAGGGTGCCTTTAAACAAAAGCATGTATAAATAATGAAAAATTGAAACAAAAGCCTAGTACACAAGCTATAAATCATGTTATACTTACAAATTTTATTTATGAAGAAAACAATAACTTGCTTCACAAAACACATGGTTGATGAAGTAGGTTTTAATGGTTAAATGTCCAAACTGAAAGAAACGCAGGCAACATACAACAACAATAGCTTAGACAGATAAAATTCAAATAGATGGGCAAAATAAAATATTTTGACGCGGATACATTATAAGGCTATCATATAGATTGAACCAAATCAAAACAGGCAAACGGGAATTAAGTGCAAAATGAAACAAAAATAAACAAAGAGCGAATTATAGTCATGCGAATCTGAAGAATGGCAATGAATAGCAATTAAAATATTCTGTTGTAATGTGAACAAATTCGTAGATAGACAAATGTATTTCGAATTGACATAGGAAGAAACAACAATGCACTTAGGCGTAATGAAATTAATGACAACAACAGAAATTTAATATTGTTTCTTTTAATCAAACCGTGTACTGAACAGTTTATTGTTGTGAATGCCATGCATAGTAAAACATATAGGACCGTGAGAGTTGTGTTGTAACTTAGTTTGAAAACAGTGAATAGGCATAAAGGCTTATGTGATACAGCATATACCAGGAATTATGGAAGAAGAAAGCAAGAAAATAATATATGCGGCAAAAGCATAAAATTAATAGTATATGGAAATGTTTTAACACAAATTCAGGCCTTACATACATAGCAGACATAAATAGAAGAACAACCCAAAACTTTGATCAATCTTTTCATTATATCTTCTGAACAAACTAAGCCATACGGGATAGTACATACAATTGTGCCGGTGTAATTGACGAGAAAGTGGAACATATGTAAATTATAAACTTTAAAGTGAAACCAAATAGCTCATGCCGTAATACCTCAACATACAAACAAAAATGCATACCAATGCAGATATTAAAACGAACCAGAAAGAAGAAACTGAAAGTGAGATAAACTAAACGGAATGAATTAAAATTTTACCAAGCTAGATCATCAAAATAATGTATAATTATGCTGGCGATGAATTCAACCCAAAAACTACAATTATAATTTTTGCAAACAAAAAACTCCTCTACACATACTGTTTATGTACATCACTGGGAAACGACCATTAAAAGACATTACATAATGATCTTCAATGTTTCTCGTCAATGAATGGTCTTCGACAACACTATCCAAACAACAAAATATTCAACTCAAGCTAAGTAACAGTGATTAAAAACACACACAAAAAGCCACGATAAGATGTGAACAATTTAGAAATACAATTTTTAAGGCAAAACGGTGGCAACAACAGACGTTATTATTACATTCCAACTTCATGTGATTCAAAGAAATGTTGTTTTATAGGTTGTAATGCGTGCAATTATGTTATATGAATAGAATTACAGATACAGATACTGTTTGTTTGTCTCGTAGGAGAATGAAGGTTTTGAAATAGCTGATTAGATTGCTTGGTTTATTATTTTGTGTTACTTTTCTGCACTGCACGTGTATGATACTACTGCAGTAAAACTAGCGCCACTGATGTGTGAATTATTATTCTTGTGTTATTTTGTTAATTACGTTTTGTTATATTTCCTGTTGATGCGATAACCCTACAACGTAATGCGATGTCCCTGTTTTTTCCCTCTTATATTGTACATTGAATGCCAATAATCTTTAATATTCTATTAAGTAGCTTCGTCATTGCGATTGATAAACCTACAATTGTTTTGATTTTGAATTGATTTTTGTTACTATTTTTCACTGTGATGTTTTGCTCGTGTTAACATAACATGTAACAGCAATATTTACGATTTGGTACCGTTTTTTGGTTTTGTTTGTGTGAATTTCATTTTTTTTAATAAAGGCCCTGTTCTTGTCGATTTCATCCACATAGGTGAAAATGAAGTATTGTTGACTCCTGAACATTATAAATATGAAGCACACTGGATAAATGAAAGTAACCATAAGCTAGAAAGTTATAAGCTTATGTAAAAGCATTAGCGAAAAAAAGATATTAGTGTGTGTGAGTTTTTGTTACTGACAAAGCAATTAAATAAAACAAATCCTTAGTGAACAAAAATGTACCTAATTGAATGCTAGCTGAAACGAGAAAAAGCAAAACACAAATCCCAATATATTTATGTAGTTTATACAAGCTCATGTATGAAAGATGGTCTTAGCACAATAATGTTGCTCTGAAACGCAAATAACAAACAGCGATTATTAACAGAACAGATGTGGGAATCGCAATTAGCAGAACAGCATAAACCTACTTCATAAGGTTATGCAATGCCGTACATACACAAATTCTATAGTACACCATTCTCAAAGATACGCGTTATATAAAAAATTGGACACACACACACACACACACACACACACACACACACACACACACACACACACACACACACACACCACACACACACACACACAACACACACCACAACACACAACACACACACACACACACACACACACAAATATTTTATATATATATATATATATATATATATTATATATATATATATATATATATATATATATTATAATATATATATATTATATATATATATATATATATATTTATATGAGCAAATTATACAACCATTGATTACACATGCTGATACTCCATGAAAACACTAAGAGTCGCATATGATTACTATTAAACGAAGGTGATGGTTCAAATTAAGAAACAAATGAATTGTGAATTAAGAAAGTGGAGAGTAATACAAACTACAGTTATATTGACTTACAAATATAAATATTAAAATATTTTCAAAACTTACAATAAACACGGTTTTCCAAATTAATTTTTACGCGTACGGCTGCGCGAAAGAAAACGTCTATCTTTATGATAAGGATTTTATTAAACACAGTCGACCAGAGCATGGACTCCGTTCGCCGAAATCCATCGCCGCAATCCCCATCTGCACCATCCCATCTGCACTCATTTCACTCATGAGAGAGTGACGTCACTCACTTTTCATTGAGAAATCCGTTCGTTCCCGTTTGTATGGGACGAAATTCGCGAGGTTTTGCGTCGTAGATTCTTGTGTTGTACGCTCCCCGCTTAGCAAAGAGTAATTCAATTTTGTGCCTCTCACTACACCTAGCCCTTACTTTGAAGCAATCGTGCGACACACTCGCCCTCCACCCATGACCAAATGCACCCATCATCGAGGTGTTGATCAAAATTTCGCTGTGTGCATGAGACACACACTCGCTCCTCCAGCCCTCCATAGCTCAACGCTCCCGCCGTTGCGATGATTGGAGAATTTTCGTTCTGAATGTGATACCCTGAAGCGCAAGAGATGACACTATCGGCCATAGCATGGACTCCGTTCGCCGAAATCCGCATGATGTGAACTAGGCATGGGCAAAACGATTCTTTTCACCGAACGCGAACGAACTAGTTCGCTCACCAAAAAGAACCGTACGCGAACGACGATTCTTTCCTTCTTTGTTTCATGAGGTTTTTTACAGCCGTTGCCGTCAAATTTTGGCCGTAAGTCATGTATTTTTGTCTCGTAGGCGTCAATTTTTGACAGCGTGCATCAATTTTTTGTCTCAAAGGCGTCAATTTTTGACAGTGCGCATAAATTTTTGTCTCGAAGGCACCAATTTTTGTCTCATGGTCACCAATTTTTGTCTCTTGGTATGTTTTCGTTATTTTAATTTTTTAATAATTGCAGAATGCACAATAAAATTAGAGCGGTTATACAATGCAAAGGAATTAACTTAGGAACTCTGTTTATTTCACATAGTTTTACGTCTTACAGGGTTTTACAGTCAGAATCGAATGTCAGCAAAACAATTTCAGAAGCACAAGATTCAGTTTAGCTGTCAAAAGTTGTTACTTCACCGCACCGATGCTATTTTTCACAAGCGCAATTTGATTTTTAAATCGCTCAAGTTGTATTTTTTAAGAGGCTGTTGGAAACTCACGAGTGCCCAACAGTCTGTCAGGTCACAACGCCAGAGAAGAGAGTGAGAGGGAGGATAAAAACTATAAATTAGGAGATAAGGAGGAGGATTGGTCCGCTCCTAGCCTTTAGTTGAAATTCGACAATCGGTACATGTGGACTAATTTTTGATTTAACCTCATAACAGTAAATAAAGTGTTTTCTCTAAAAAATCCACCGCGTTTTTCAACATTTCAAAAAATTAGCATTCGCACAAAAAGCCAATAAAGTTGATCGAAAACTCGTTCGCAGAGCGGAAAGCACAGTAAGTCGCGCGCGCAAGTGATATATAGTGGAACGGGAAAATAAACCAACGTAAAATGCGTCGTACGCTTCGGGTGGCGCAAACCTACCAGCGAGTCCGGAAACGCCGCAGGAAAGCGGTAACGTCTCTGGCGGGCCCAGGTACGATCCATCCTCCCCGGGAACATCGAGCACTGTAACGACGGAAGGAAGCACCCGAGGAGCGATGCCACCGCAACGAACGTTGCGGTACTTCGCAAGAGGGGGCAGAGTAAGGGGATAAGTTCACCGTTCCACTCATTAAACCACGGTGCGAACCAGGGCCGCGATGACATTCGCGAATCGCGAAGACGACGATTGCAGGAGATTGAGCACGAGATGCAGATGCTACGGGATGCAGAAGACGAAAATGGCTCGGCGGCCATCGCTGAGCATCCCAACCACGGCGGCACTGGGGGGACATTATCCGGAGTTTGCTGGGTGGGTGAAGAGTTTCGGGGAATCCTTGCGTCGAATATACCCGGCGGGAAAAGCCCTTACGCAAGGCCAAATTTCAGGGGCAACGACCTCGGGCAACGCGCCGCTGCTGAGCAACCCAACTCCCTCAACCGAGCCCCGCGATTGCGTCGACCTACGCTACACTACCGTCACAAAGGATGCATCCACACGCAACACAAACTCTTCCTCACGCGACACATTCTCACTCAGCGCACACTATACAGACACACCCGACGTACACTTCGCATACACATTCGGCTCACACGATACTACCACAACACGAAATATGTGCAACCACATTTCAACACCAGCACTGAGTCAGAGCCAGATATCTGCTCGTCAACCGGTGCCCCGGGACCTTCCGTCTTTCCGGGGAACCAGAAGTGTGGTCGCTTTTCATAGCCACGTATAACCGCACTAACACTGCATGTGGTTACACCGATGACGAAAACATCGGCCGTCTACAATATGCGTTGAGAGGAGCGGCGTTCGAAGCGGTAGGCCACCTTTTGTCCTTCCCGGACGGGTTGAATGAGGTGATGGCGACCCTAAAGGCGCGTTTCGGCAGACCAGATCTGATTGTGGAGTCCATGACCGAGAAGATCAGAAAAATGGCACCAGCGAAGATTGAAAGGTTGTCAACGGTCGTAGAGTTTGGATATGCGGTGAAGCGGTTGGTAGGAGCGATGACGGCCTCCGGGTTACGAGGGTACATGTACGACGTGGCGTTACTCAAGGAGTTAGTCAGGAAACTACCCCCCGTCCTATGCATCGACTGGGCGAGAACGAGGAGTAAACTTTCGGAAGTGACGCTGTTGGAGTTTGGAAAATGGGTTGGTGACTTAGCAGAAGATCTCTGTGGTGTTGTCGACGTGATGTCCGTGATGGAAATAGCGACTCAACTCATCAACAACCAGAACCGCCAACTCATTACAGCCGCACCCAGCCTCAACGGTTTCAACCCCATCGTGCCCCGCCAGCGCAACTCGATCGACGGCCACCGATCGGTACTGGGCGGGTTCATCTAGCCTACTGCAACGCAACGGTATTGCAGGATGAGAATCTTGGTGATCCATCTTCATCGCAAAATGCACCAGAATTGTTGACTGTCTGCCCCTTGTGCGGCAGGGATTGTCCCACTCTGGTCCAGTGTGAGCAGTTCCAAAGGACAACGGTTGCCGCCAGAAGATCGTTTGTAAGTGAACGCAGGATATGCCGGAAATGCCTCGGATACCATAGAGGTGGTTGCAGCGTAAGAGCACCGTGCGCGGTGAACGGATGCAACAGACAACACCATGAGCTGCTCCACGTGAATGACCAGACACCAGCCAGCCCTCACCAGCGCGATCATCTAAATGGCTTAGGTAGGGTCGTGTACACTGGTGTCGCTAACGTTCTTACCCATTCAGGACCGAAAGACTCTTCGCTTTTAAATACGTACCCGTTACGCTGCACGGGCCCAGGGGGCGAATAGATACGTTCGCCTTTTTAGATGACGGCTCTACTTCCACGTTTATGGAGCACGGACTAGCACAGGAGCTTGGAGTTACAGGGACACCGTACCCGTTGTGTCTACAATGGACGGGAGACGTGACAAGAGAAGAACAAGACTCCGTAAGGCTATCGGTGCGCATATCGGGTAGAAACATGTCACATGCGATATACAAACTATCAGAAGTACACACGGTCAAAGAGCTTGCCCTTCCGGAACAATCTGTAAACGTAGCACAACTGACTGCACGCTATACTCATCTGAGAGGTCTCCAGTTCGAATCCTACGCTTACGCCGTGCCCCGCATCCTCATAGGCATAGACAACTGCAACATAACGCGAACCCTCAAGACCGTGGATGCAAGCTGCAAAGAACCGGTCGCTTCGAAAACCCGCCTTGGATGGGTTGTCTATGGGCCTTGCTCGGTTGCGAGTGCAAAGCCGAGTCCTTCAAACCGGTCCTTCTCGGGCCGCGCGTTTCACGACCTCTCTTGTAACTCCGCGTCGGACAAAGCAGTGCGGCCGTTGCGGCCTAGGGACGACGAAAGAGCGTTGGCGATATTGGAGCGGGAAACGAACGGACAGCGATACGAAATGGGACCTTTGTGGCGGTACAACAGCGTCAATTTGCCCTACAACAAAAAGGCGTTCAAGCGTGATGGGTTTCTAAAACAGAAGATGGCAAAATATTCGAAGTTAGCAAACGATGTGAATAGAACAAATGTAGCAGAGTTCTTACCTACACTTCACCACAGAACCGAGCGGTCCGAACCGATGCGGCCGACAGAAATAGGGGATATAGTTGTAGTGGCGTGTAACAATTCCTAGGAATTGTTGGCCTAAGGGAGGAATCGTGGTAGTAAACCCTGATAGGAATGGACAAGTTAGTCAAGCCACCGTCAAAACGGTCCATTAAACGTACGATAGGTCCACGCACGGATGTGCAATTTCCTTAGAGCAATTGGGGTAAAACCGCGTGGTTACGACGCAACAGATCGAACAGTGAGCCAGTAAACACCAATGCACACACGCATACACGCAAAACACCTGACAGATAATAGGAAGTGTAGCCACGGTTGATAGTGTCGCAGGCTACGATGGCGAAAAAAGAGGTTGCACCATTGTTAAGCGGGATTGACGTTTTTGTGTAACGGCTATAGAGCTTAAGCGGGTTACACGTTCAGCGTTTACGGGCTATAAGCTCAAGCGGGTTACACGTTCAGCGTTTACGGGCTACTAACAAATTCAACCGCCTCAACCGTGGTACACTGGGGGGACAATGTTGGAAACTCACGAGTGCCCACAGTCTGTCAGTCACAACGCCAGAGAAGAGAGTGAGAGGGAGGATAAAAACTATAAATTAGGAGATAAGGAGGAGGATTGGTCC